>NC_092049.1:77379430-77653173 GCF_003086295.3 Arachis hypogaea | reverse complement strand
TCTTCCTTAGTTTATCAGTAACTTCAGCTGGAAAGAACTTTTCCAAAATTCTCTTCTCAGTGTATCCCAGTTGGATACATTGCTGCTGGTTGAGTGTAGTACCACTCTCTTGCCTTCCCTCAAGAGAAAATGGGAAGCTTTCAGCAAAATTGAAGTTTCATCTGCACCATCACGCCTGACAGTAGAACAGGCTGCTTGAAAATCTCTCAGGTGCTTAATAGGCTCTTCAGCAAGCAAGCCATGAAACTTGGGCATCAAATTGAGCAGTGCGGTCTTTATTTCAAAGTCTATAGCCACCACTGGGTGATGCACTTGAAATGGTTGCATTGTAAAATCAGGGGCTCCAGCCTCCTGGATAGTAACTCTCCTAGCTGCTACCATGTTACCTGCACGTAAAACAACCAAATCAGTAGAACGGGGGTTGGTTTCTTCTCAAGTGACGTTTCAGATCCGCCCTCAGAGAGGACTAACCGACGCCGAGTTTGTCTTATTCGTGAAATAGTTCTTTCAATCTCAGGATCGAATACTAGCAAGCTTGGGTCAGGGAGCGAACGCGTCATCCAACGAAAGAAATAAGCAGCTCATAGTAGTAAAATAAAATAAAATGCAAATAAATAAAATCCAATCAATAAATTTAGCACTCTATTGCAACTCTCCGGCAATGGTGCCAAAAATTGATATGGGCGGAAATTGGCGAGTTAAGAATGATTATAAAATATGCGTTGCAAGTATAGTTCTCAACCAACCAGAAATCCGCTTATCAATTTAAAATGGTGTCACAAAAATTAAAATTTAAATACTGGGAGTATGAATCCCAGGTCGTCTCCCAACGAGTTGCAGAAAAGTGTGCTATTTTATTAATCAGATGTTTTCAAAAAGGTTTGAGTTGAATGGCAGAAAATTAAATTAGAGAATTTATATAAATTTAAATAAAAGCCTTGACTGAGAGTTGATTAGCTGGAAGCCCTATTCTTGTTGGAGTACTCTCAAGATTAATTGACAATTGAGGGTTATTATGTTTAGTTGTCCCTTACTAAGTAAGAGAAAGTTAAACAAGTTGGAATGCTATTTCTATCCACAAGTTCCAATCCGCTCTTGGGAGGATTGGTGTTAGTGACTAGAGAGCAATCCAACAATAAACCCAATTACAATCTTCTCTTGAGCATCCCAACTCAAGGGTTCCTTTCCATCAACTCCCCATCAAGTTAGGGAACTACTCGCTCATTGTAAATGTAAAATTCTTAACATAAGAAAGGGAATTAAAGAAAGACATGATAAATAATGATCAAAAGATTAATTAAAAATAAAAGTAATTCTTGTATTAATAAATGCTAAAATAATCCAATAGTAAAATTAAGTAAATTAAGGAACATGGAAGAGTAAGAGACAAGTAAAGAGAACGAACTAGAATGCGAAGTCTTGATGCATAACTCTTCTCAATATCCAATGCAAAACAGTGAAATAACAAATCCAAAAAACTATGAATGTGTAGAGAGAAAACCTAGAGGAGAGAAAAACTAGATCTAAAAACTAAAACTATGCGGAATGAATGTTGTTGTTGGTTTCTGCCTGTTCCCTGGCTCTAGTCTGCTTTTCTGGGCCGAAAATTGGGTCAAAATAGGGCCCAAAATCGCCCCCAGCGATTCTGCAGATTATGCAGATCGCGCATGTCACGTGATCGCGTCATTCATGCGGACGCGTCATTTGGCGTTTTGCTTCTCCACGCGGACGCGTCGTCCACGCCTCTGTGTCGCTTGTGCTATTCCATGCCGCGCGGTCGCGTGATCCACGCGGCCGGGTTAATGCGATTTTCTATCTTTCGCGCGGTCGCGTGATCCATGCGGCCGCGTCATTTCTCGCTGGTCATCTCCTCAATTCCTTGTGTTCCTTCCATTTTTGCAAGCTTCCTCTCCAATCTCCAACTCATTCATGCCCTATAAAGCCTGAAACACTTAACACACAGATCACGACACTGAATGGAATAAAGGAGAATTAAAATACATAATCAAAAGTCTCTAGGAAGCAAGTTCCCAATCATGTAATAAATTTAGGAAGGAAATATAAATGCATGCTGATTATATGAATAAGTGGGTAAAGATCATGATAAAACCACACAATTAAACACAATATAAACCATAAAATAGTAGTTTATCAATACTCTAACTCAATAACTAGAGACAATTAAATTAATTTTCTTTAAATCATAAAATAAAATTAAAGTCTAATTATTCAAACTAAAGCGGATAAAACTCATTATTTTTTAATCACTAAAGTTTTAAATCAATAATAAGAAAATACTCAATTAATATACAAATTTATGGGAATTATATTCTCAAGTAAATAAAATAAATCATTAAATAACAATATTTAGTTTTTGAAAATTCGGGGTCTTACATCCTACCCCAGTTATAAAAATTTTTGTCCTCAAAAATTAAAGTAATACATAAGATAATACATAGTCTTAGTACTTTGCTTTTAAATACTTTTTAGAGAAGTAATAAACCCTGGCATATATATATATATATATATAGAGAGAGAGAGAGAGAGAGTATTCAAATACCGAACTACCATAAGAATTAAATACCTTTCCAGAATTTTGAAAAATACCTAAATCAATAATCAAATTAAGATATGCATTGGAACTGTAGTAAAATTATTAGAAAGTCAAATTGTATTTAAAGTAAGTGTAGTTCCATAAACTAGTAAAAGTACAGGCGAGGTATTAGAAATAAATAGTTGTTAAACTGTATAAGGAATTTTCCAAGTTTTATATAGATAAGTGTATATCGAATCAATAGAAATTTTATAGAAATTTCAAAATTGGTTGTAATTATAGCCGAATAAGAGAAAAACTGAATCACAATTTCTTTAAGAATGGACTCGGAATAAGGACTTAAAAGGCACAGCGCATCAAGACAAGTTCAAAGCTATATCAAAGAATATATGAATCAAGAAGAAGAATCTAAACAGAGAAAGAAAGATACAACAAGGATCTCAAACAAGCATATGTAATTAGGATCAAATAAGAATGCATATGAATAGACGAATAGGGTTGAAAAATAAAACTACTTTTTAAAAGGACCAGCAAACAAGAATTTCAAGTTAGGCTATGAGAGAACAAATCGACTTGAACAGAATTCAAGACACATAACTGAATAACCTCGAGAAATAATTTCTAACGTTCCTAAAACCTGTGATTCGCTTTACCCAAAACTCGTATATCATCTATGATAACCCATTAGTGCTTTCATATACATAATTCACTAGTATTAAGCCGGCCAAACTTAATATCAGAAATTATGCAATGCAAGGCTAATGGCATTAATCAATAGACCGTCATGTGCATAAAGCTCTAATTCTTGTTATTCGAACAAGACCTATTACATGACAAATGCTCAGAGTATGCAATTGAAGCATAGTCAGTCCATTCCTCAGGCTCTACAGCAAAGACTGCTCTGATACTAAAATGTAACACCCTAACTATCAAAATGTCACGCTTCTGGCTGCGCCACTCTGATAGCTCGGGTATTACGATGACCATTATAATTTTTAATACTAAAATATGAGCCTGTTTAAAACTTAGACCAAATTTTTTCAAAAATATACATTCAGACTTACAATATAAGTTACAATACTCACAGGAAATACATATATATACACATACATATTAATTTACGAACATCTCATAATAAAATCCTATCCCTCTTACAAGACTTGCAAAATTAAAGGCGAGGGAAACATAAATACTAAAACAATACAAAAATATCGTCTAACAGAAAAGAAATAATATCTTCCGAACTTCGTCGTCCGTAACCTGAAAAAGAAAAGACCTGTAGAGGAGTGAGAACATCATCCTCGAAAGGGTTCTCACTATAGGGTTGCAGAATTACTATAATAGGATACGCAAGACAAAATCGTTACAGTGATTAATAACCGCCTTATGCATCTTTTCAAAAGCAAAGGTTTGCTATAAAAGGAAAGATCTGAAATATTTTCTGAAAGATGAAATTGTTCATTTCTTAAAAATTCAAAAGCCTTTCAAAAGGATTATCTATGCTGAACCAGGTTAGTTTTTCATACTTTTCTAAACCAGAAACATCAACTAAACATGGCCTTCGGCCTGCCTCATGATCAACCACGGCCCTAGGCCCAAACAGTCCAAACAACAACCAATCACCACGGTCCAACAGAATCCCAGTCGCATACACAAGTAGGAAAGTTCAAGCACAAACAAACAATTACTTCAAGTAGAACAATTAGCAGTTAGCCACAATTAATCACAAAGGCAAACCAAGTATAATATGCACACTCAAACAATGTCACATAGATGCAAATGATGAATGCCTGTCCTAGTGGCTGATGAGTCTCATCTGTCAGTTATAAAGCCAACTCGACAAGTCCTGGTAGCTAACCATTGGACTGTCCCTCTGCTGTGCTTCCCCAACTCGAGTTATTCACAATCATAATCATAATTCACATCCAACACCCTCGCTGGTGTATATTCACGGGGGCGAGCTCATCCGGAACTTTCACAGTGTCCGGCCACACTTACGACATAGGGTTAGCAGAGTATCGAGTCTCCACCTGGAGCACGTGGTGGCTAGCCACTACTTTCACCCAGGGAAACTCGTATCTCAGATAAGTGGAGTGCAACAATCACAATATCACTAACTCAGCATATATGCATTTATTCTCAGCCATAAATCAACATTCATCTCAACCATCCGGCTTAAATTCATGGTTCATAGTCAGCCATGATTCATTATCATATACAGCCATTCTGGCTCATAACATATTCCACAATCAGTCATAATTCATTAACATATACAGCCATTTCGGTTCATAACATAATAGCACTTCTACCATCCAACATTATCAATAGCATAAAATCATCATTCAAGCCATAAATCACTTTTTCCAATTTACTTTACTTTGAAATCAAAAATTAATTCTTTCCAGCCTTGGCTTTAAAATCCCCACTCCTCAAATCATTTCAGGCTCATAAACCACTTTTCCCTCAAACGTAAATTCCCCTTTTTAAAACATGGTTACTGAGGACGTGGTGGCTAACCACTTCTCCTCAAACATAAATTTCTCCTTTTAAAATAAGGCCACTCTCCACAACATCTTTCCAAACATTTCAGAAACCACACCAAATCAAAAGCCATTTCTGCGAGATTCAAAATCATTCATTCTAAAACAAGATTTGGTAACAAAAGATCCTCAGTAGAGTCTCAAGACTTTAGGGGAGAATAACACAACTCACTTCCTCAAATTTGTTTGAAGTCTTTATAACCTTAGCTTCTCGATTTGAGTAATAAAAATAGAATCTAAACCAAGCTGAGTCATGTAATCACTTACTCCAACCACATTTTCAAAACCATTTCGTTCCCTTGACACAAAAGCAATTTCAACCCCTTGATAAAAATCTGAAGCGTTTCCAACGGCTTGAAAAAAATCATTTTAGTTTTGCTAAACCAGAATTCTAAGGATACTTTAAAGCTTATCTAAAATGTCAAAAAAATTAGATTTGTCAATCGAAACCCAAATTCTTTTAAAGTCATGAAAACTCCTCCAAGTGACAATCTTTAAGTTAAATAACGAAAAAACACATAAACCCTTTTCACCTTTAAAACAACTTTAAAGCATAATTCTCTTTCGAATGACTTGCACCCAAAGGCATACTATTTTTCTTAGGAAATAAGGAGAAATCATAATTCTCTTTCCAATAATTCTTTTCAAAGCGTAGCTTCATTGCTTTCATAATTGATCCAAGTAAAGATAATAAAAAGTCTTAAATTCACAATCCTCCAAGTAAAATAGTAAAGGCATTAAACTCATACTTTTCCAAATAACATTTCAATTAAAGACTCGGATTTTATAGGAATTTCAGCAGCATCTCCCCTAAAACTTGGACTTTGCCACCCTTTCCGGGTCCCAACCAAACCATTTCGCAACCCTCTTTAAAGGGTTCAAAACAAAATCAGCTCAAAATCCAACTGAATCCAAAGGTACATTTCCATTTTCATATTTCAAGAAAACCAAATCAAACTCAAAATCAATTTCCAACGTATTAAACTTGATTTCAAAGCTTTTACAAATTAACTTTAAAGAAGCATTTCAAGAACTGTCCATTTCACAAAACCGAACAATAACACAGTCAAACAAGCATTCATATTCATCCAAGACAACCAACAATTACATAAGACTTATACAATCACTCAAAGATACATTTTCTCACATCAATATCCATATATAATAATTCCAATTCATAAAATGTGATTTTCTGAAAAGGCTCCTAACTCAATACGCGAAACCATAGCCCAAACGCCTCACAGGGTTCCTTTCGCCTCAACCCGAATTGACGGCAACCAAAACCTCGGCTCCGCTTGCTCTCTCAAAAGTAGAAACAGCTTCAAACACCACCAGTAAACTCGGATTCTAACTCCTAGAACCATTAACATCACAAATACTTTATTACACGGAACAGAACACTAACGCAGGGCTTTCGAAACAGAAATACTTACTGAACTAGCGAAACGAAACAGCGGCGGGCTCTGAACTAGCTTGGCAGCGGCTCCGGCAGCCACCTCAAGCGGCAGCGGCGACTGAACTCCGGCGATGGTGACTGAAACCCACATATAGAGACGATAAAGTTTCCGGAATCTTAAATTAATGAAAACCAAACTCAAAAGCCCTTACCAGCAGAGTTTTCCGGCGACGACAGTGGGGTTTCGGGCGGCAGAAGCTTCCAGAAGCTTCGGCGGTGGTTTCAGCAGCCACAACGACTTCTCCGGTGACCATACATAGCGGTCCACAACCACTGCAGCAGCTAGGAGGCCGGCGGCCATGGCGGCAGCTTCTGACGGCGACGGCAGCAAGGGCGGCGAAACAACCCCGCACCATCACGTATCACCATCTCCGCAAGCTCCATCATGCGCGTTTTTCCTTTGTTCGTGCCTCCAACGGCACCGGTGAGGACGGGCTCGACGGCAAGATCCAATGACGCTGGTGGCAAGAATGCAACGGTGGCCACTCCTGCGTGCGACATGACGCGATAGGGGCTGGGTGCGGTTCCTCCACCATCGTGTCTTCTCCCTCCTCCGCTCGGTGACAGAGGTGCAACTCATGGCTCTAGGGATGGGACAACAATGGCGGCGATGACACGGGCTCCTTACGCGCGGCAATCCGGCGGTAGCTTCACGGATCGGCGGCGACGCGGTTAGGCCGCAGTAGCAGCATGTTGACGGCAGGAACAGATTTTCTCTCTCCCTTCCTTCTCTGTTCGGCAGTGCCAAGCTCTCCTTCCCCTATCCGTGGGTGTGTGCTGCATAGAAAAGAGGATGAAGGAGGGGCTGGTGGCTGCGCAGCGTGAAGCAGAAATATTTTAGGGGATGGGTGTGACAAAATTAGAGTTAGGAACAATTTAGTAATTTTAATAAAATTAGGGTAATAGAGTAATTGAAACCCAAATTTTAATCCAACAACAATATCTATAAAAATACTATTTAATTATTAATTTACAAATTTATTTTCAAATAGATACTCTAACTCAATAACTAGAGACAATTAAATTAATTTTCTTTAAATCATAAAATAAAATTAAAGTCTAATTATTCAAACTAAAGCGGATAAAACTCATTATTTTTCAATCACTAAAGTTTTAAATCAATAATAAGAAAATAATCAATTAATATACAAATTTCTGGGAATTATACTCTCGAGTACATAAAATAAATCATTAAATAACAATATTTAGTTTCTGAAAATTCGGGGTCTTACATCCTACCCCACTTATAAAAATTTTAGTCCTCGAAAATTAAAGTAATACATAAGATAATACATAGTCTTAGTACTTTGCTTCTAAATACTTTTTAGAGAAGTAATAAACCCTGCATATATATATATACCCACCACCAACCTTCTCCAAATTCCAACCCTAACAACCCCACAAACCCATAACCTTCCATACAGAGAACAACAACATGATGAAGAATTATGAGAACGACGATGCTGATGCATTATTTGCAATAATGCATGGGCACCACCAAACCCCAAGAGATCTCCCAACTCTCTAAGGAAGTTTGCAGCTTGAGCGAGAGTGTCTCCACCACAACCTTCAACGAAGAAGAAATCGATCCTTTTCCGGTGACTTCGCCGCCAGGACGGTTGAAAAGTCTCCAGTCAGGATGTCGAAGTAGTCTCCGGCGAGGAAAAAAGGTTCAGCCATATACCTAAGAAAATTAACATTAATAATGGCCAAAACCAATGCTAGGAAAAAAGGAACAACCACTATTACCATTACCATTAGCAGCAGCAATTATAGCATTGTTCCCAAAATTGCATGATCCTAAAGAATTAAGATTGTTACTACTAGCAATTCCATTATTGGTCTAATAATCCTAATGTGCTTGTTGTTGTGGATGATGAACCGTGCTGAATCCAACATTATTGTTCAATATTGAATAAAAATTAGAAGAAGAAGTTGAAGAAGCATAATTCCAATGTTCTTGCTATTGTGGATGATGAACAGCGTTGAATCCACCATTATTGTTCAAGATTAAAGAGAAATTGGGAACCCTAGTTTGCATTGGAGCCATAATTAAAGAAGAAGAAGAAGCAAGTGGTGATGGTGGGTCGGTGAGGCTTGTTCAGAGTAGGGACCAAATGGGGAACGGATTATCGAAGAACCCGACTTGCTGCCATGACGTCGGCGAGAATTCCAGCCGGTGTTCTAGGTCTCCGGCAACCCAAACCGACAACGGAGCAACTAGATCTGTCGTAGGTTGGAGCCCATCTAAGAGGAGAGGAACAAATCAGTCCCCTGCAAGGGTGAGTGGTGCATGAAATCACAATCACACTTTTGCAATTTCGCACAACTAACCAGCAAGTGCACTGGGTCGTCCAAGTAATACCTTACGTGAGTAAGGGTCGATCCCACGGAGATTGTCGACTTGAAGCAAGCTACGGTTATCTTGTAACTCTTAGTCAGGATATCAATAACAATTCTTAGTTTTAATTAGAATGAGTAAAAGAACATAGATTAAATAATACTTATTATGCAGTAATGGAGAACAGGTTGAAGTTTTGGAGATGCTCTGTCTTCTGAATCTCTGCTTTCCTACTGTCTTCTTTTTCACGCACGCAAGGCTCCTTCCATGGCAAGCTGTATGTTGGGGGATCACCGTTGTCAATGGATACCATCTGTCCTCTCAGTAAAAATGATCCAAATGCACTATCACCGCACGGCTAATCATCTGTCGGTTCTCACTCATGTTGGAATAGGATCCATTGATCCTTTTGCATCTGTCACTACGCCCAACACTCGCGAGTTTGAAGCTCGTCACAGTCATCCCTTCCCGGATCCTACTCGGAATACCACAGACAAGGTTTAGACTTTCCGGATCTCAAGGATGCTGCCAATTGATTCTAGCTTATACCACGAAGACTCCGATCTCACAGATTCGAATGCTCTGTTGTCAGGAGAGGCAATCAAACTCGTGAATCAGGAACCAAAGAGATACACACTCAATCTAAGGTAGAACGGAAGTGGTTGTCAGGCACGCGTTCATAGGTTGAGAATAGTGATGAGTGTCATGGATCATCACATTCATCATGTTGAAGTGCGAGTGGACATCTTAGAATAGAAACAAACGTGATTGAATGGAAAACAGCAGTAATTGCATTAATCCATCGAGACACAGCAGAGCTCCTCACCCCCAACCATGAGGTTTAGAGACTCATGCCGTAGAAAATACAAGTTCTGATGTAAAATGTCATGAGGTACAAAATGAATCACTAAAAGTAGTTTTTATAATGAACCAGTAACCTAGGTTTATAGAAAATGAGTAAGCTAAGATAGATAGTGTAGAAATCCACTTCCGGGGCCCACTTGGTGTGTGCTTGGGCTGAGCATTGAAGCTTTAACATGTAGAGACTTTTCTTGGAGTTGAACGCCAGCTTTGGTGCCAGTTTGGACGTTTAACTCCAGCTTTTATGCCAGTTCTGGCATTTAATGCCAGAAAAGGGTAGAAAATTGGCGTTTAAATGCCAGTTTGCGTTATCAAAACTCGGGCCAAGTATGGACTATTATATATTGCTGGAAAGCCCAGGATGTCTACTTTCCAAGGCAATTGAGAGCGTGCTAATTGGGCTTCTGTAGCTCTAGAAAATCTACTTTGAGTGCAGGGAGGTCAGAATCCAACAGCATCTGCAGTCTTTTTTCAGCCTCTGAATCAGATTTTTGCTCAGATCCCTCAATTTCAGCCAGAAAATACCTAAAATCACAGAAAAACACACAAACTCATATTAAAGTCTAGAAATGTAATTTTTATTTAAAAACTAATAAAAATATAATAAAAAGTAACTAAAACATATTAAAAACTACTTAAAAACAATGCCAAAAAGCGTATAAATTATCCGCTCATCACAACACCAAACTTAAATTGTTGCTTGTCCCCAAGCAACTAAAAACAAAGTAGGATAAAAAGAAGAGAATATACAATAAATTCCGAAAACATCTATGAAGATCAGTCTTAATTAGATGAGCGGGGCTCTTAGCTTTTTGCTTCTGAACAGTTTTGGCATCTCACTTTATCCTTTGAAGTTCAGAATGATTGGCATCTATAGGAACTCAGAATTCAAATAGTGTTATTGATTCTCTTATTTCAGTATGTTGATTCTTGAACACAACTACTTTATGAGTCTTGGCCGTGACCCTAAGCATTTTGTTTTCCAGTATTACCATCGGATACATAAATGCCACAGACACATAACTGGGTGAACCTTTTCAGATTGTGACTCAGCTTTGCTAGAGTCCCCAGTTAGAGGTGTCCAGAGCTCTTAAGCACACTCTTTTTGCTTTGGACCACGACTTTAACCGCTCAGTCTCAAGCTTTTCACTTGACACCTTCACGCCACAAGCACATGGTTAGGGACAGCTTGGTTTAGCCGCTTAGGCCAGGATTTTATTCTTGTGGGCCCTCCTATCCACTGATGTTCAAAGCCTTGGATCCTTTTTATTTTACCCTTGCCTTTTGGTTTAAAGGGCTATTGGCTTTTTCTGCTTGTTTTTTCTTTTTCTTTTATTTTTTCGCCTTTTTTTATAAGCTTTTCACTGTTTTTTCTTGCTTCAAGAATCAATTTTATGATTTTTCAGATTATCAATAACATTTCTCCTTTTCCATCATTCTTTCAAGAGCCAACAATTTTAACATTCATAAACAACAAATTCAAAAATATGCATTGTTCAAGCATTCATTCAGAAAACAAAAAGTGTTGCCACCACATCAAAATAATTAAACTATTTTTAAGATATAATTCAAAACCATGTACTTCTTGTTCTTTTGTAATTAAAAACATTTTTCATTTAAGAAAGGTGATGGATTCATAGGACATTCATAGCTTTAAGACATAGACTCTAAATTTTATTAATCATGAAATAAAAATAATACTTAAATAAACATAAAAGCAGACCAATAATAATAGAAGACAGAAAATTAAAAACATAAAAATAAATGACTCTTAAAATAGATCTCTAATAACGAAAGTTATCACAGAGTTAGGACTCAACAACCTGCATTGGGAGAGGTAAGTACTCCTTCTCGTTGTGGGACGCCTGGCTCTTCAAGGGAGAGATTCTGGCGCTTTAGCTCCTGTAGCTCACGCCCTTGCTTCTCCTGTTCCTTAAGCTGTGATGAGCGGATAATTTATACGCTTTTTGGCATTGTTTTTTGTATGTTCTTAGTAGGATCTAGTTACTTTTAGGGATGTTTTTATTAGTTTTTATGTTAAATTCACATTTCTGGAATTTACTATGAGTTTGTGTGTTTTTCTGTGATTTCAGGTATTTTCTGGCTGAAATTGAGGGACTTGAGAAAAAATCAGATTCAGAGGTTGAAGAAGGACTGCTGATGCTGTTGGATTCTGACCTCCCTGCACTCAAAGTGGACTTTCTGGAGCTACAGAACTCCAAATCGCGCGCTCTTAACGGCGTTTGAAAGTAAACATCCAGGGCTTTCCATCAATATATAATAGTCCATACTTTGCCCGATTTTAGAGGACGCAAAAGGGCGTTGAACGCCGTTCTACGCTGTAGTCTGGAGTTAAACACCAGAAACACGTCACGAACCACAGTTGAACGCCAAAAACACGTTACAACTTGGCATTCAACTCCAAAAGAAGCCTCTGCACGTGTAAACTTCAAGCTCAGCCCAAGCACACACCAAGTGGGCCCCGGAAATGGATTTATGCATCAATTACTTACTTCTGTAAACCCTAGTAGCTAGTTTAGTATAAATAGCACTTTTTACTATTGTATTTACATCTTTGGATTATCTTTTGATCCTTTGATCAGGTCTTGGTTACTCCGGTTCCCCTCTGGGGCCGAGACCAATGAACTCCATTATCACTTATGTATTTTCAACGGTAGAGTTTCTGCACTCCATAGATTAAGGTGTGGAGCTCTGCTATTCCTCATGATTTAATGCAAAGTACTACTGTTTTCTATTCAATTCAACTTATTCCGCTTCTAAGATATCCATTCGCACCTAAGAACATGGTGAATGTGATGATTATGTGACACTCATCATCATTCTCACTTATGAACGCGTGCCTGACAAACACTTCCGTTCTACATGCAAACAAGCTAGAATGAGTATCTCTTAGATATCTAATACAGAGGACTGAGTCCGAGATATTAGAATCTTCATGGTATAAGTTAGAACCCATGGATGGCCATTCCTGAGATCCGGAAAGTCTAAACCTTGTCTGTGGTATTCCGAGTAGGATCTGGGAAGGGATGGCTGTGACGAACTTCAAACTCGCGAGTGCTGGGCGTAGTGACAGACGCAAAAGGAGGGTGAATCCTATTCCAGTATGATCGAGAACCTCCAGATGATTAGCCGTGCCATGACAGAGCATTTGGACCTTTTTCCCAGAGAGGATGGGATGTATCCATTGACAACAGTGATGCCTTACAGAAAGCTTGCCATGGAAAGGAGTAGGACTGGTTGGATGAAGACAGCAGGAAAGCAGAGGTTCAGAGGAACGAAAGCATCTCTATACGCTTATCTGAAATTCTCACCAATAAATTACATAAGTATTTCTATCTTTATTTTCTGTTTATTTATTATTATTATTCGAAAACTCCATAACCATTTGATATCCGCCTGACTGAGATTTACAAGATGACCATAGCTTGCTTCATACCAACAATCTCCGTGGGATCGACCGTTACTCACGTAAGGTTTTATTACTTGGACGACCCAGTGCACTTGCTGGTTAGTTGTATCGAAGTTGTGACAAATTATGAATTAAGATTAGAGCACCAAGTTTTTGGAGCCATTACCAGGGATCACAATTTCGTGCACCAAGTTTTTGGCACCGTTGCCGGGGATTGTACGAGTTTGGACAACTGACGGTTCATCTTGTTGCTCAGATTAGGTAATTTTCTTTTTGTTTTATTTTCAAAAATTTCTTCAAAAATCTTTCAAAAAATTTTTTTTTTCCTTTATTTTCGAAAATTATTTTAAAATTTTTAAGAATGAATTCTAGAGTTTCATGGTAACATGTTGAAGCCTGGCTGGCTGTAAAGCCACATCCAAATTCTTTTGGATTGAGGCTTCCACTTGTCAACATAAAAGGCATGTATATGGAGTTGGATGAAGTATCAGCTGTTGCATGCCTGATTTATATCCTAAAGCTGGCTGGCTATTAAGCCATGTCTAACCCTTGGATTGGAGCTTTAGGCTAACATTGAAAGATTCCTGGAATTCTTATTAAAAATTTTTGAATTTCTTATTTCCTTTTTCCTATATGTTTTTCAAAAAAATAAAAATATACAAAAATCCAAAAAAAAATTAATAAAATCATAAAAACCAAAAATATTTTGTATTTCTTGTTTGAGTCTAGAGTCAATTTTTAAGTTAGGTGTCAATTGCATTTTTTTTCTAAAAATTTATGCATTTTTCGAAAATTCATGCATTCATAGTGTTCTTCATGATCTTCAAGTTGTTCTTGGCCAGTCTTCTTGTTTGGTCTTCATATTTTCTTGTTTTGTGTCTTTTCTTGTTTTTCATATGCATTTTCAATTTGTTAGTGTCTGAAGTTTGCAAATTTCTAAGTTTGGTGTCTTGCATGTTTTCTTTCCATCAAAAATGTTTCAAAAATATGTTCTTGATGTTCATCATGATCTTTAAAGTGTTCTTGGTGTTCATCTTGACATTCATAGCATTCTTGCATGCATCATGAGTTTTGATTCATAATTTTCATGTTGTGAGTCATTTTTTGTGTTTTTTTCTCTCACAATTAAAAATTCAAAAATAAAAAAAAATATATCTTCCCCTTTTTCTCTCATAAATTTTCGAAAATTTGAGTTGACTTTTTCAAAAAATTTTAAAATCTAGTTGTTTCTTATGAGTCAAATCAAATTTTCAATTTAAAAATCTTATCTTTTTCAAAATATTTTTCAAAAATCAAATCTTCTTCATTTTTCTTATTTATTTTCGAAAATTTTAAAAATATTTTTCAAAAATCTTTTTTCTTAATTTTATCTCATAATTTTCGAAAATATTATCAACAATTAATGTTTTGATTCAAAAATTTCAAGTTTGTTACTTTCTTGTTAAGAAAGATTCAAACTTTAAGTTCTAGAATCATATCTTGTGATTACTTGTGAGTCAAGTCATTAATTTTGATTTTAAAATTCAAATCTTTTTCAAAACTAATTTTAATCATATCTTTCTATCATATCTTTTTAAATCATATCTTTTTCAAAAAATTTGATTTTAAAATATCTTTTGTAACTTCTTATCTTCTTATCTTTTCAAAATTGATTTTCAAAATTTGTTTCAACTAACTAATTAACTTTTTGTTTGTTTCTTATCTCTTTCAAAATTACCTAACTAACTATCCCTCTCTAATTTTCGAAAATACCTCCCTCTTTTTCAAAAATTCTTTTTAATTAATTAATTGTTTCAATTTTTAATTTTAATTTTAATTTTATCTTAATTTTCGAAAATCATTAACTCTTTTTCAAAATTTATTTTTCGAAATTCCCTCTTTCCCATCTCCTTCTATTTATTTATTCATTTACTAACACTTTTCTTCATCTCAAATCACTGCTCCTATCCTCACCCTTGTGTTTGGATTATCCATTCTTCTTCACTCTTATTCCCTTTCTTCTTCTACTAACAACAAGGGAACCTCTATACTGTGGTAAAAAGGATCCCTATTATTATTTTCTGTTCCCTTCTTTTTCATATGAGCAGGAGCAAGGACAAGAACATTCTTGTTGAAGCAAACCCTGAACCTGAAAGGACTCTGAAGAGGAAACTGAGAGAAGCTAAAATACAACAATCCAGAGACAACCTTACAAGAATTTTTGAACAGAAAGAGGAGATGGCAGCCGAAAATAATAATAATGCAAGGAAGATGCTTGGTGACTTTACTGCACCAAATTCCAATCTACATGGAAGAAGCATCTCCATCCCTATAATTGGAGCAAACAATTTTGAGCTTAAACCTCAATTAGTTTCTCTGATGCAACAAAACTGCAAGTTTCATGGACTTCCATCTGAAGATCCTTTTCAGTTCTTAACTGAATTCTTGCAGATATGTGATACTGTTAAGATTAATGGAGTAGATCCTGAAGTCTACAGGCTCATGCTTTTCCCTTTTGCTGTGAGAGACAGAGCTAGAATATGGTTGGATTCTCAACCTAAAGATAGCCTGAACTCTTGGGATAAGCTGGTCACGGCTTTCTTAGCCAAGTTCTTCCCTCCTCAAAAGCTTAGTAAGCTTAGAGTGGATGTTCAAACCTTCAGACAGAAGGAAGGTGAATCCCTCTATGAAGCTTGGGAGAGATACAAGCAACTGACCAAAAAGTGTCCTTCTGACATGCTTTCAGAATGGACCATCCTGGATATATTCTATGATGGTCTGTCTGAATTAGCTAAGATGTCATTGGATACTTCTGCAGGTGGATCCATTCACCTAAAGAAAACGCATGTAGAAGCTCAAGAACTTATTGACATGGTTGCTAATAACCAATTTATGTACACTTTTGAGAGGAATCCTGTGAGTAATGGGACGCCTATGAAGAAGAGAGTTCTTGAAATTGACACTCTGAATGCTATATTGGCTCAGAACAAAATATTGACTCAGCAAGTCAATATGATTTCTCAGAGTCTGAATGGAATGCAAGCTGCATCCAACAGTACTCAAGAGGCATCTTCTGAGGAAGAAGCTTATGATCCTGAGAACCCTGCAATAGCAGAGGTGAATTACATGGGTGAACCCTATGGAAACACCTATAATCCCTCATGGAGAAATCACCCAAATCTCTCATGGAAGGATCAACAAAAGCCTCAACAAGGCTTTAATAATGGTGGAAGAAACAGGTTTAACAATAGTAAACCTTTTCCATCATCTTCTCAGCAACAGACAGAGAACTCTGAACAAAATACCTCTAATTTAGCAAACTTAGTCTCTGATCTATCTAAGGCAACTCTAAGTTTCATGAGTGAAACAAGGTCCTCCATAAGAAATTTGGAGGCACAAGTGGGCCAGCTAAGTAAGAAAATCACTGAAACCCCTCCTAGTACTCTCACAAGCAATACAGAAGAGAATCCAAAGAGAGAGTGCAAGGCCATTGATATATCAATCATGGTCGAACCCACAAGGGAGGAAGAGGACATGAATCCCAGTGAGGAAGACCTCCTGGGACATCCAGTGATCAACAAGGAGTTTCCCCTTGAGGAACCAAAGGAATCTGAGGCTCATCTAGAGACCATAGAGATTCCATTGAACCTCTTTATGCCCTTCATGAGCTCTGATGAGTATTCTTCTTCTGAAGAGAATGAGGATGTTACTGAAGAGCAAGTTGCCAAGTACCTTGGTGCAATTATGAAGTTGAATGCAAAATTATTTGGTAATGAGACTTGGGAAGATGAACCTCCCTTGCTCATCAATGAACTGAGTGATCTGGATCAACTGACATTACCTCAGAAGAAACAGGATCCTGGAAAGTTCCTAATACCTTGTACCATAGGCACCATGACCTTTGAGAAGGCTCTGTGTGACCTTGGGTCAGGGGTAAACCTCATGCCACTCTCTGTAATGGAGAAACTGGGAATCTTTGAGGTACAGGCTACCAAATTCTCATTAGAGATGGAAGACAAATCCATGAAACAGGCTTATGGACAAGTAGAGGACGTGTTAGTAAAGGTTGAAGGCCTTTACATCCCTGCTGATTTCATAATCCTAGATACTGGGAAGGATGAGGATGAATGCATCATCCTTGGAAGACCTTTCGTAGTCACAGCAGGAGCTGTGATAGATGTTAACAGAGGTGAATTAGTCCTTCAATTGAATGGGGACTCCCTTGTGTTTAAAGCATAAGGTTATCATCCTGTAAACATGGAAAAGAGGCACGATAAGCTTCTCTCAGTACAGTGTCAAATAAAGCCCCCACAATCAAACTTTAAGTTTGGTGTTGGGAGGCCTCAGCCAAACTCTAAGTTTGGTGTTGAATCCCCACATCCAAACTCTAAGTTTGGTGTTGGGAGTCTACAACATTGACCTGATCACCTGTGTGGCTCCATGAGAGCCCACTGTCAAGCTATTGACATTAAAGAAGCGCTTATTGGGAGGCAACCTAATTTTTATTTATCTAATTTTATTTTTATTTTTATTGTTCTTTCATGTTTTATTAGGTTCATGATCATGTGGAGTCACAAAATAAATCCAAAAATTAAAAACAGAATAAAAAAACAACAGAAGAAAAATCACACCTTGGAGGAAGGACTTACTGGCGTTTAAACGCCAGTAAGGAGCATCTGGCTGGTGTTCAACGCCAGAACAGAGCATGGAGCTGGTGCTGAACGCCAGAAACAAGCATGAAGCTGGCGTTCAACGCCAGAAATATGCTGCATATGGGCGTTGAACGCCCAGAACAAGCATCACTTCGGCGTCTAAACACCAGAAATGCATGCAATGGCATTTTACATGCCTAATTAGTGTAGGGATGTAAATCCTTGACACCTCAGGATCTGTGGATCCCACAGGATCCCCACATACCTCCACTCACCTTCCCTCCTCATAATCCTATATCACCCTTTCCCAAGAACCCTTCACCAATCACCTCAATCTCTCTTCCCCATCACCTCTTCACCACTCACATCCATACACCCCACCTACCTTCAAAATTCAAAATCTCTTTCCCACCCAAGCCCACCCATATAGCCGAATACACACATCCCTCCATCTCCTCCATATCTTCTTCTTTTTCTACTATTCTTTCTTCTTTTGCTCGAGGGCGAGCAATATTCTAAGTTTGGTGTGGTAAAAGCATAAGCTTTTTGTTTTTCCATTACCATTGATGGCACCTATGACTGGAGAATCCTCTAGAAAAGGGAAAGGGAAGACAAAAGCTTCCACCTCTGAGTCATGGGAGATGGAAATATTCATCTCCAAAGCCCATCAAGACCACTTCTATGATGTTGTGGCCAAGAAAAAGGTGATCCCCGAGGTCCCTTTCAAACTCAAGAAAAATGAGTATCCGGAGATCCGACATGAGATCCAAAGAAGAGGTTGGGAAGTTCTAACAAGCCCCATCCAACAAGTTGGAATTCTAATGGTTCAAGAGTTCTATGCTAATGCATGGATCACTAGAAACCATGATCAAAGTAAGAACTCGAAAGAATTATCTCACCATGGTTCGGGGGAAATACTTAGATTTTAGTCCAGAAAATGTGAGGTTGGCATTCAACTTGCCAATGATGGAAGAAAATGCACGCCCCTACACAAGGAGAGTCTACTTTGATCAAAGGTTGGACCAAGTCCTCATGGACATATGTGTAGAAGGAGCTCAATGGAAGATTGACTCAAAAGGCAAACCGGTTCAACTGAGAAGACTGGACCTTCAGCCTGTAGCTAGAGGATGGTTGGAGTTCATTCAACGCTCAATCATTCCCACTAGCAACCGGTCTGAAGTTACTATAGACCGGGCCATCATGATCCATAGCATCATGATTGGAGAAGAGGTAGAAGTTCATGAGATTATACCTCAAGAACTCTACAAGGTGGCTGACAAGTCCTCCACTATGGCAAGGTTAGCTTTTCCTCACCTCATTTGCCATCTATGCAACTCGGCTGGGATTGACATAGAGGGAGATATCCTCATTGATGAGGACAAGTCCATCACTAAGAAAAAGATGGAGCAAACAAAAGAGCCTATTCATGGATCTCAAGAGACGCATGAAGAAGCTCATCACCAAGAAATCCCTGAGATGCCTCAAGGGATGCACTTTCCTCCACAGAACTTTTGGGAGCAAATCAACACCTCCCTAGGAGAACTGAGTTCCAACATGGGACAACTAAGGGTGGAACATCAAGAGCACTCAATCATCCTCCATGAAATTAGAGAAGATCAAAGAGCTATGAGGGAGGAGCAACAAAGACAAGGAAGAGACATAGAAGAGCTCAAGGACATCATTGGTTCCTCAAGAAGAAAACGCCACCATCACTAAGGTGGACTCATTCCTTGTTCTCAAATTTTCTATTTTTGTTTTCTTTATGTTAAGTGCTTATCTATGTAAGTGTCTTACTACATGATCATTAGTATTTAGTAACCTTGTCTTAAAGTTATGAATGTCCTATGAATCCATCACCTCTCTTAAATGAAAAATGTTTTTAATTCAAAAGAACAAGAAGTACATGGTTTCGAATTCATCCTTGAAACTAGTTTAATTATTTTGATGTGGTGACAATACTTTTTGTTTTCTGAATGAATGCTTGAACAGTGCATATGTCTTTTTGAAGTTGGTGTTTTAGAATGTTAAATATATTGGCTCTTGAAAGAATGATGACAAGGAGACATGTTATTTGATAATCTGAAAAATCATCAAAATGATTCTTGAAGCAAGAAAAAGCAGTGAATACAAAAGCTTGCAGAAAAAAAAGAGAGAAAATAGCGAAAAAAAAAGAGAAAAAGAAAAAGCAAGCAGAAAAAGCCAAAAGCTCTTAAAACCAAAAGGCAAGAGCAAAAAGCCAACAACCCTTAAAACCAAAAGGCAAGGGTAAATAAAAAGGATCCCAAGGCTTTGAGCATCAGTGGATAGGAGGGCCTAAAGGAATAAAATCCTAGCCTAAGCGGCTAAACCAAGCTGTCCCTAACCATGTGCTTGTGGCGTGAAGGTGTCAAGTGAAAACTTGAGACTAAGTGGTTAAAGTCAAGGTCCAAAGCAAAAAGAAGAGTGTGCTTAAGAACCCTGGACACCTCTAATTGGGGACTTTAGCAAAGTTGAGTCACAATCTGAGAAGGTTCACCCAATTATGTGTCTGTGGCATTTATGTATCCGGTGGTAATACTGGAAAACAAAGTGCTTAGGGCCACGACCAAGACTCATAAAGTAGCTGTGTTCAAGAATCAACATACTGAACTAGGAGAATCAATAACACTATCTGAACTCTGAGTTCCTATAGATGCCAATCATTCTGAACTTCAGTGGATAAGGTGAGATGCCAAAACTATTCAAAAGGCAAAAAGCTACAAGTCCCGCTCATCTGATTGGAGTTATGTTTCATTGATATTTTGGAATTTATAGTATATTCTCTTCTTTTTATCCTATTTGATTTTCAGTTGCTTGCGGACAAGCAACAATTTAAGTTTGGTGTTGTGATGAGCGGATAATTTATACGCTTTTTGGCATTATTTTTAGTATGTTCTTAGTAGGATCTAGTTACTTTTAGGGATATTTTTATTAGTTTTTATGTTAAATTCACATTTCTAGACTTTACTATGAGTTTGTGTATTTTTCTGTGATTTCAGGTATTTTCTGGCTGAAATTGAACTTGAGCAAAAATCAGATTCAGAGGTTGAAGAAGGACTGCTGATGCTGTTGGATTCTGACCTCCCTTCACTCAAAGTGGATTTTCTGGAGCTACAAAACTCCAAATGACGCGCTCTCAATGGTATTGGAAAGTAGACATCCAGGGCTTTCCAACAATATATAATAGTCCATACTTTTTCCGAGTTTAAACGACGCAAAAGGGCATTGAACGCCAGTTCTACGCTGCAGTCTGGAGTTAAACGCCAGAAACACGTCACGAACCAGAGTTGAACGCCAAAAACACGTTACAACTTGGCGTTCAACTCCAAAAGAAGCCTCTGCACGTGTAAACTTCAAGCTCAGCCCAAGCACACACCAAGTGGGCCCCGGAAGTGGATTTATGCATCAATTACTTACTTCTGTAAACCCTAGTAGCTAGTTTAGTATAAATAGGACTTTTTACTATTGTATTTACATCTTTGGATTATCTTTTGATCCTTTGATCAGGTCTTGGTTAATCCGGTTCCCTTCTGGGGCCGAGACCAATGAACTCCATTATCACTTATGTATTTTCAACGGTATAGTTTCTGCACTCCATAGATTAAGGTGTGGAGCTCTGCTGTTCCTCATGATTTAATGCAAAGTACTACTGTTTTCTATTCAATTCAACTTATTCCGCTTCTAAGATATCCATTCGCACCCAAGAACATGATGAATGTGATTATTATGTGACGCTTATCATCATTCTCACTTATGAACGCGTGCCTGACAAACACTTCCGTTCTACATGCAAACAAGCTAGAATGAGTATCTCTTAGATATCTAATACAGAGGACCGAGTCCGAGATATTAGAATCTTCGTGGTATAAGTTAGAACCCATGGATGGCCATTCCTGAGATCCGGAAAGTCTAAACCTTGTCTGTGGTATTCCGAGTAGGATTTGGGAAGGGATGGCTATGACGAACTTCAAACTCGCGAGTGCTGGGCTTAGTGACAGACGCAAAAGGAGGGTGAATCCTATTCCAGTATGATCAAGAACCTCCAGATGATTAGCCGTGCCGTGACAGAGCATTTGGACCCTTTTCACAGAGAGGATGGGATGTATCCATTGACAACAGTGATGCCTTACAGAAAGCTTGCCATGAAAAGGAGTAGGACTGGTTGGATGAAGACAGCAGGAAAGCAGAGGTTCAGAGGAACGAAAGCATCTCTATACGCTTATCTGAAATTCTCACCAATAAATTACATAAGTATTTCTATCTTTATTTTCTGTTTATTTATTATTATTATTTGAAAACTCCATAACCATTTGATATCTGCCTGACTGAGATTTACAAGATGACCATAGCTTGCTTCATACCAACAATCTCCGTGGGATCGACCCTTACTCACATAAGGTTTTATTACTTGGACGACCCAGTGCACTTGCTGGTTAGTTGTATCGAAGTTGTGACAAATTATGAATTAAGATTAGAGCACCAAGTTTTTGGAGCCATTACCAGGGATCACAATTTCGTGCACCAAGCAGCTTGCAAAGCATGCTGTTTTGATTTTGTTGTTCCTCCTTAAGTTTATCCATAGCTTCTTGCAGCTTGGTGACAGATGCTTCTAGGCGGGTCCAGTAGTCAATCTGAGGGATTTCTGGGAGGAACTCCTGCGCCCTCCTTTTGATGGAGTTATCTTGCACTTGTTGTCCTTCCATTGACTTCTTGGTGATTGGGTGCTCGATTGGGATGAACTCATCTACTCCCATCTTCACCCCAGCATCTTTACATAGCAGATAGATTAAGCTTGGTTAAGCCAATTTGGCTTCAGTGGAGTTCTTATTCGCAATTGTGTAAATCTCACAAGAAATCAAATGATGAATCTCTACTTCGTTTCCCAGCATAATGCAATGAATCATCACTACTCTTTTGACAGTGACATCAGAGCGGTTGCTAGTGGGCAGTATGAAATGCCCAATGAAGTCCAGCCAGCCCCTAGCAACTGGCTTAAGATTTCCTCTTTTGAGTTAGTTTGGGACACCTTTTGAGTTGGTTATCCACTTGGCTCCCGGGAGGCATATGTCCTCTAGAACTTGGTCCAACTGTTTATCCATTTTCACCATTCTCCTATTAAAGGATTCTGGATCATCTTACAGTTGAGGCAGCTTGAAGACCTCTCTTATTTTGTCAAGGTGGAAGTAAATAATCCTCCCTCTGACCATAGTTCGAAAGGTATGGAAGGCAGCTCCAGTCATTCTCTGCTTATCTGTCAGCCACAGATTTGAGTAGAATTCCTGAACCATGTTTCTTCCCACCTTTAACTCGGGATTAGCTAGAATTTCCCAGCCTCTATTTCGAATCTGCTCTTGGATCTCCAGATATTCGTCTTCTTTTAGATCAAATTTAACTTTCGGGATCACTAACCTCAGACCCATGATTTTATGGTAATGGTCTACATGTTCTTTGGTTAAGAACCTCTCTTGATTCCAAAGTGGATTTGGAGTATTCTCTTTCTTGCCTCTTGAAGTGGTTTGTTTTCCCTTAGGAGCCATGATCTTAATGAGTCTTAGCTCGGTGATCACGGAAAAACACACCAAACTTAGAGGTTTGCTTGTCCTCAAGCAAAAGAAAGGAAAGGAGAGGAATAGGAGGAGAGTCAAATTCGAATTGTGGAGGGATGGGGATGGCCAAACGTGTATTTAAAGATGGAGGGGTGGGGTTTTGAAAATTTTAAAAAAATATATGATAGAGAGATATGATTGGTAAAAAAAATCAAGATATGAAAAAGATGAGATTTTAAAATTCAAGAGATATGAAAAAGATATAAAGAAGTTAAATCTGAAAATTTATTGATGCATCTAAGAATTAAAAGAAGATATGATGAGTTGGAAAAGATTTGGAAAGGAATTGAAAAGATAAATGAGTTTTTGAAAAAGATTTGGAAGGGATTTGAAACAAAATTGAAAAGGGTTTTAGAAGATTACTAAATTTTTGGAAATTGAATGTGAGTAATGAAAATTTGTAACATGTTTATGCAGAAAATTATGAATTAAAACATGAAAGTTTGAAAAAATTTGAAGTGGAAACAAAATCTCCTCCCCCTGCCTTTCCTGGCGTTAAACGCCCAGAATGGTATCCATTATGGCGTTTAACGCCTATATGTTGGCCATTGTGGGCGTTTAACGCCCAGCCAGGTACCCTGGCTGGCGTTAAACGCCAGAAATCTTTTATCACTGGGCATTTTTCTAAACGCCCAGGACGCTGTAACTCTGGCGTTAAACACCCAGAATGGTATCTTTACTGGCGTTTTCGTGCCAGTGAGCTCCTTTTCTCTGCTTTATGCTCTGAATCCTTCTGTAACTCTGTAAACTCCTACAATTGATAATTAACCTTGAAGATAATTTATATCAAACTCATATAATTATTATTTAAATAACAAATAAACTTTGCTAACGGCTGGGTTGCCTCCCATCAAGTGCTTCTTTATTGTCTTTAGCTGGATTTTACTGAGCTTTAATCTAGTCTCAGTTTTGAGCATTCTTGCTCAACATTGCTTTCAAGACAATGCTTTATTCTCTATCCATTAACAATGAACTTTTTGTCAGAGTCAATATCCTGAAGCTCTACATATCCATATAGTGACACACTTGTAATCACATATGGTCCCCTCTACCGGGATTTTAATTTCCCAGGGAATAATCTGAGCCTAGAGTTAAACAACAGGACCTTCTGTCCTGGCTCAAAGAATCTGGATAACAGTTTCTTGTCATGCCACCTTTTTGCTTTCTCCTTGTAAATTTTTGCATTTCGAAAGCATTGAGTCTGAATTCCTCTAGCTCATTCAACTGGAGCAATATTTTCTCTCCATCTAACTTGGCATCAAGGTTTAGGAATCTGGTTGCCTAGTAGGCCTTGTGTTCCAGTTCCACTGGCAAGTGACAGGCTTTTCCATACACAAGCTGGTATGGAGAGGTCCCTATAGGCGTTTTAAATGTAGTTCTATATGCCCATAGAGCATCATCCAGACTCCTTGCCCAATCCTTTCTACGGGTACTTACAGTCCGTTCCAAGATTCGTTTTAGTTCTCTATTTGAGACTTCAGCCTGCCCATTTGTCTGTGGATGATATGGAGTTATCACTTTGTGGTTAATTCCATATCGGATCAGAGCAGAGTCAAGCTGTTTATTGCAAAAATGAGTCCCTCCATCACTGATTAGTATTCTAGGGACACCAAATCTGCTGAAGATATGCTTCTGGAGGAACTTCAGCACTGTCTAGTATCATTAGTGGGTGTGGCAATTGCCTCTACCCATTTGGATACATAGTCTACTGCCACCAAAATGTAAGTGTTTGAGTATGATGGTGGGAAAGGCCCCATGAAGTTAATACCCCATACATCAAACAACTCAATCTCTAAGATCCCTTGCTAAGGCATGGCATAACCATGAGGCAGATTACCAGCTCTCTGGCAACTATCACAGTTACGTACAAATTCTCGAGAGTCTCTATAGAGGGTAGGACAGTAGAAGCCACAATGGAGAACTTTTGTGGCTGTTCGCTCACCTCCGAAATGTCCTCCATATTGTGATCCATGGCAATGCCATAGGATCTTCTGTGCCTCTTCTCTAGGCACGCATCTGTAGACCATTCCGTCTGCACATCTCTTAAAGAGATATGGTTCATCCCACAAGTAGTACTTTGCATCAGAAATTAATTTTTTCGTTTGCTGTCTACTGTACTCTTTAAGTATGAATCTCACAGCTTTATAGTTTGCAATGTCTGTAAACCATGGTATTTCCTGAATGGCAAAGAGTTGCTCATCCGAAAAGGTTTCAGAGATCTCAGTAGGAGGGAGGGACGCTCCTGCTACTGGGTCTATTCGGGACAAGTGATCAGCTACTTGGTTCTCTGTCCCTTTTCTGTCTCTTATTTCTATATCAAACTCTTGTAGAAGTAACACCCATCTTATGAGCCTGGGTTTTGAATCCTGCTTCGTAAGTAGATATTTAAGAGTAGCATGGTCAGTGTACACAATTATTTTCGATCCTACTAAATAGGATCTAAACTTGTCAATGACATAAACCACTGCAAGCAGCTCTTTTTCTGTGGTTGTGTAATTCTTCTGTGCGTCATTTAGAACACAGTTGGCATAGTAAATGACGTGCAGAAGCTTGTTATGCCTTTGTCCTAATACTGCACCAATAGCATGGTCACTAACATCACACATTAATTCGAATGGTAATGTCCAGTCTGGTGCAGAAATTATAGGTGCTGTGACCAACTTAGCCTTCAGAGCCTCAAAGGCCTGCAAACACTCTGTGTCAAAGACAAATAGTGTATCAGCAGTTAGCAGATTACTCAGAGGTTTTGCGATTTTTGAAAAATCCTTTATAAACCTCTTGTAAAATCTTGCATGTCCTAGAAAGCTTCTGATTGCCTTAGCATTGGTGGGAGGTGGTAATTTTTCAATTACCTCTACCTTAGCTTAATCCACTTCTATTCCTTTGTTCGAAATTTTATGCCCAAGGACAATTCCTTCAGTCACCATAAAGTGACATTTTTTCCAGTTTAAAACTAGGTTAGTCTCTTGGCACCTTTTCAGAACAAGTGTTAGATGATCAAGACAGGAGCTGAATGAGTCTCCAAATACTGAGAAGTCATCCATGAAGACTTTCAGAAAATTTTCCACCATATCAGAGAAAATAGAGAGCATGCATCTCTGAAAGGTTGTAGGTGCATTGCACAGACCAAAAGGCATCCTTCTGTAGGTAAATACTCCAGAGGGACATGTGAATGCTGTTTTCTCTTGATCCTGAGAATCTACTGCAATTTGGTTATAACCTGAATAGCCATCCAAAAAGCAGTAATAATCATGACCTGCTAGTCTTTCTAGCATCTGGTCTATAAATGGTAAAGGAAAATGATCCTTTCTGGTGGCTGTATTGAGCCTTCTGTAGTCAATACACATACGCCACCCTGTAACTGTTCTTATAGGAACCAGTTCATTCTTTTCAATGTGAACCACTGTCATGCCTCCCTTTTTGGGTACAACTTGGACAGGGCTTACCCAGGGGCTATCAGAAATAGGATAAATAATCCCAGCCTCTAGTAATTTAGTGACCTCTTTCTGTACCACTTCCTTCATGGCTGGATTCAGCCGCCTTTGTGGTTAGACCACTGGCTTAGCATCGTCCTCTAATAGGAACTTGTGCATACATCTGGCCGGGCTGATTCCCTTAATGTCACTTATGGACCACCCAAGAGCCGTCTTGTGTGTCCTTAGTACTTGAAGTAGTGCTTTCTCTTCCTGTGGCTCCAAGGCAGAGCTTATGATCACAGGAAAAGTGTCATCCTCTCCCAGAAACGCATATTTCAGGGATGGTGGAAGTGGTTTGAGCTCGGGTTTAGGAGGTTTATCCTCTTCCTGAAGAGTTTTCAGAGGCTTTTCTGTTTCCTCTGATTCCTCCAGATCAGGCTAAATATCTTTAAAGAAGTCTGATAAACCATTATTTTATGATTTATATTGTATTTAATTGTGTGGTTTTATCAAATCTTTACCCATTTATTCATTAAATAAGCATGCATTTATAATTCCTTCCTAAAAATACTTTATGGTTGAAAACTTGCTTACTAGAGAATTTTAATTTTGTATTTTAACTCTCCTTTATTCCATTCGATGACGTGATCTGTATGTTAAGTATTTCAAGCTTTATAGGGCATGAATGACTTGGAGATTGGAAAGGAAGTTTGCAAAAATGGAAGGGACACAAGAAATTAAGGAGATGACCAGCGAGAAGTGACGCGGACGCATGGCTCATGCGACCGCACGATATAGACGAAATTGCAGTGACGCGGACGCATGGCTCATGCGATCGCACGGATTGGAAACTGCACCAGTGAAGCGAAGGCGTGGACGATGCGAACGCGTGGCAAGGCAAAACGCTGGATGACGCGAACTCCTGGATGACGCGAACTCCTGGATGACGCGATCGCGTGACATGCGCGATCTGCAGAATCTGCAGAATTTGCTGGGGGCGATTTTGGGCCCTGTTTTGACCCAGTTTTTGGCCCAAAAAAGCATATTAGAGCCAAGGAACATGCAGAGGCAGAAGAGAACATTCATTCCACATAGTTTTAGTTTTTTTTAGATCTGATTTTACCTCTCCTCTAGGTTTTCTCTCTACACATCCATAGTTCTTAGGATTTGATTTTATTGCTTTTTGGATCGGAACATTGGGAAGAGTTATTACCTCCGTCAAGACTTCGTCATTCTAGTTTGTTTCCTTACTTGTCACTAGCTCTTTCATGTTCTGTATTTACTCAGAGTTATTCTTGGATTATTTCTAGAATTTATTTATATAAGAAATATTTTTATTTTTAATTGATCTTTTAATTATTATTTATCATGTCTTCCTTTACTTCTCCTTCTTATGTTATGAATTTTACATTCACAATGAGCGAGTAGTTCCATAACTTGATTGGGAGATGATTGGAAGGAAACCTTGAGTTGGATTACTTAAAAGAAAAAAATTGTAATTGGGTTCATTGTTGGATTGCCTTAGTTATTGACACTAGTCCTTCCCAAGGGAGAGGATTAGGACTTGTGACTACAAATAGTTTTCCAACTTGCTTGACTTCCCTCCACCTAGTAAAGGGTAACTAAGCAGAACAACCTCCAATTATCAATTAATCTGGAGAGTACTCCAACAAGAATAGCGCTTCCAACTAATCTACTCCCAGTCAAGGTTTTTATTTAAAATTACATAATTTCTCTAATTTAATTTCCTGCTTAATGCTTATCAACTCAACCCATTTTGGAAAACATCTGATTAATAAAATAGCACATCTTTCTGCAACTCGTTGGGAGACGACCTAGGATTCATACTCCCAGTATTTTAATTTTAATTTTGGGACAACCCTTCTAAATTGATAAGTGGATTTTTGGTTGGTTAAGAACTGTACTTGCAACGTATCTCTTATAATAAATTCTTAACTCGCCAATTTCCGCTACGTCAATTTTTGGCGCCGTTGCCGGGGAGTTACAACTGAGTGCTAAGTTATTGATTGGAATTTATTTATTTGCATTTTATTTTATTTTTGCTACTATGAGCTACATGTTTCTTTCGTTAAATGACGCGTTCACTTCCTGATCCAAGCTTGCCAGTATTTGATCCTGAGATTAAAAGAACTATCTCACGAATAAGGCAAGCTCAACGTTGGTTAGTCCTCTCTGAGGGCGAATCTGAAACGTCACCTGAGGAAGAAACAAGCTCCCTTTCTGCTGATTCGGTTGATTTACGTGTAGGTGACATGGCAGCACCTAGGAGAATTACTATCCAGAAGGCTGGAGCCCCTAATTTCACAATGCAACCATTTCAAACGCATCACCCAGCAGTGGCTACAGACTTTGAAATAAAGACTGCACTGCTCAACTTGATGCCTAAGTTTCATGGCTTACTTGCTCAAGAGCCTATCAAGCACCTGAGGGATTTCCAAGCAGCCTGTTCTACTGTCAGGCGCGATGGTGCAAATGAAACTTCTATTCTGTTGAAAGCTTTCCCGTTCTCTCTTGAGGGAAAAGCAAGAGAGTGGTACTACACTCAACCCGCAGCAACCGTTTCTGACTGGGATACGCTCAGAAGAGAATTTTTGGAAAAATTCTTTCCAGCCGAAGTTACTGATAAACTGAGGAAGGACATTTCCATGATTGTCCAGGACGAATCCGAGACTCTCTATGAATATTGGGAGCGCTTCAACAATCTTCTCGAAGCATGCCCCCACCATATGATTGACAAGATAGTGTTACTCGGCTACGTCACATAGGGCATAAGGCCCCAAGATAAAACCACATTGGAGAGTGCTAGCAATGGGTCTATGAAAAAGTACAAAACCACTGATGAGGCATGGCAATTGATCAGCGACTTGGCTGAGTCTACAAGGAATTACAGGCAGAAACAAAGTCGCTCAAAGGCTGTTGCAGAGGTATCTTCTAGCAAAGAAACTACTGCTCTGGCTCAGAGTATATGTGAAATGACCAACTTACTAAAGCAGATGCAGCTGAGTCAACAACAAGCACAGCAAAGCCAACAGTTAGTCCCACAGAGAGTGTGTGGGATCTGCGCCGATTACAGCCATTATACTGAGCTCCAGCAGGAAGACAACACTGTGGCAGCCACTCATAACTTCTATGACCGCCCCAACCAAGGGTACAATCAAGGTGGCAGTTACAGCCATGGATGGCAGGATAACTCTAACCAGAATTGGAGAGACAACAATAATAGAGGAGGCAGAGACAATCAAGGATATCAAAGGTGGAATAATAACAACAATAGGCAGCAGAACCAGAACCAGCCTTACAGAGCACCCCACCTGAGGCAGTCCCAAGGACCACAACATAACCAACAACAAGTTCCGCAGATCACTCAATCTAATTCTTCTCCGAGTGACGATACTCTTCAATCCATTGCACAAGGACAAAGGAACATGGAAAGTTCACTTAATGGCCTAGCATCCGCTATACAAGCTCTCATCTCTCAGCTAGCAACACCCAATACTTCAAACACTCAACAGGCAAGCTCTAGTGGAATCCCCTCTCAACCATTGCACTATCCAAAGGGTGGCATTAATGCCATCACCCTAAGGTCAGGAACCACATTGCAAGAGAGTAACCTGGAGGAGCCAAGCCCACCAGAACACGCCTCAGCTGAAGAGGTAGTGGAAATAGAAGATGTTGAGGAGGAAGAGGACATACAGGACATGGCTGAAGAAGAAGAGCTCAATCACAGGAAGAAGCACCAAAGGGCGCAGACACTGCAGAAAATGCCATTCCTATTCCATTTTCATAACTTGCAAGGAAGCCCAAGAAGCAGCTGGAACCTGATCCCAAAATGGTAGAAATATTCAAAAAGGTTGAGGTAACTGTTCCTCTTTTTGATGTTATTCAACAGGTGCCTAAATACGCAAAGTTTCTAAAAGATTTATGTATACATAAAGACAAAATCAATGAATTATTCCTTTAGGTAGTTCTATATTTGCTTTAATGGGAGGTATACCTGAAAAGTGTAGTGATCCAGGTCCATGTATGGTTAATTGTACTATTGGTGGTGTAGTATTTTCTGACTACATGTGTGATTTAGGAGCATGTGTGAGTATAATGCCTTTGTCTATATATGATATTTTGAGACTCCCTCCCTTAAAAAGGTCGGCAGCCCGTTTTGTGTTAGCAAATAAAAGCATTATTACAGTGGCTAGAGTTGCTGAAGATGTATTAGTGGGCATTAAGGGGCTCACCTTTCCCATTGATTTTTATATCCTGGAGATGCCCCAAAATGACTCAGAGAAGCCATCATCAATCCTACTCGGAAGACCATTCCTGAAGACCTCGAAGTTCAAATTGGATGCTTTTTCAGGAACATACTCTTTTGAAATAGATGGCGGAGTAATAAGCTTCAATCTAAATGGAATTATGAAGCACCCTCTAGAAGATCATTCTATCCTCCAGTGTGACATCATAGATGAAACTGTAGCTGAAATTCACCAGGAGGAGTTAGAAGAGAAGTACATAGGACAAGGTCTGAATGTGGGGACACTTTCTGAGGATAATGAAAATACTTTACCATTGTCACCAGCTCCAGATAATCCAGAACCTAGCCATGAGCCGAAGTTAGAATTAAAACCCCTCCCTCCACACCTCAAATATGCGCTTACCTTGAAGACAAGAAGAAGTTTCCAATTATCATTGCACGGGAACTCACTTCTCAACAAGAAGAACAGTTACTTAATGTGCTGAGAAAGCATAAGAAGGCAATTGGGTGGAGTTTGGTAGACATAGTGGGCATCAACCCTCAAGTTTGTGAGCACAGAATACTTTTAGAAGAGGGAGCAAGACCTGTTCGTCAACCCCAGAGAATACTGAATCCCACTATCTTGGAGGCTTTCAAAAAGGAAGTACCAGACTACTATAGGCGGACATTATCTATCCCATTGATGAGCGGATAATTTATACGCTTTTTGGCATTGTTTTTACATAGTTTTCAGTATAATTTAATTAGTTTTTAGTCTATTTTTATTAGTTTTTAATTAAAATTCACATTTCTGGACTTTACTATGAGTTTGTGTGTTTTTCTGTGATTTCAGGTAATTTCTGGCTGAAATTGAGGGACCTGAGCAAAAATCAGATTCAGAGGTTGAAGAAGGACTGCAGATGCTGTTGGATTCTGACCTCCCTGCACTCAAAGTGGATTTTCTGGAGCTACAGAACTCCAAATGGCGCGCTTTCAATTGCGTTGGAAAGTAGACATCCAGGGATTTATAGCAATATATAATAGTCCATACTTTATCTGAGTTTAGATGACACAAACTGGCATTGAACGCCAGTTCCATGTTGCAGTCTGGCGTTCAGCGCCAGAAACAAGTTGCAAAGTGGAGTTCAACGCCAGAAACACGTTACAAACTGGCGTTCAACTCCAAAAATGACCTCTCCACGTGAAAGCTTCATGCTCAGCCCAAGCACACACCAAGTGGGCTCCGGAAGTGGATTTCTACATCAATTACTTATTTCTGTAAACCCTAGTAACTAGTTTAGTATAAATAGGGCTTTTTACTATTGTATTTACAATCTTGGGATTATCTTCTAGTCCTTTGATCACGTTTGGGGGCTGGCATCTCGGCCATGCCTGGACCTTATCACTTATGTATTTTCAACGGTAGAGTTTCTACACACCATAGATTAAGGTGTGGAGCTCTGCTGTTCCTCAAAGATTAATGCAAAGTACTATTGTTTTTCTATTCAATTCAACTTATTCTGCTTCTAAGATATTCATTCGCACTTCAACATGATGGATGTGATGATCGTGACAGTCATCATCATTCTCAACTTATGAACGCGTGCCTGACAACCACTTCCGTTCTACTTTAGATTGAATGGATATCTCTTGGATATCTAATACAAGGGACCGAGTCTGAGTTATTAGTGTCTTCGTGGTATAAGTTAGAACCCATGGATGGCCATTCCTAAGATCCGGAAAGTCTAAACCTTGTCTGTGGTATTCCGAGTAGGATCTGGGAAGGGATGGCTGTGACAAGCTTCAAACTCGCGAGTGCTGGGCGTAGTTACCGACAGATGATTAGTCATGCAGTGACAGCGCATTCGACCATTTTCACAGGAGGATGGGATGTAGCCATTGACAATGGTGATGCCCTACATAAAGCTTGCCATGGAAAAGAGTAGGATTGATTGGATGAGGACAGCAGGAAAGCAGAGATCAGAGGAACGAAAGCATCTCCATACGCTTATTTGAAATTCTCACCAATGAATTACATAAGTACCACTATCCTATTTTATATTTTATTTATTTTCATCCACTATAATTTCTTAATACAATTTAATCCGCCTAACTGAGATTTACAAGGTGACCATAGCTTGCTTCAAGCCGACAATCTCCGTAGGATCGACCCTTACTCACGTAAGGTTTATTACTTGGACGACCCAGTGCACTTGCTGGTTAGTTGTACGAAGTTGTGAAACAGATATAAGATCATGAATGTGCGTATTGAGTTTTTAGCGTCGTTACCAAGGAATGGAATGATCACGATTTCGCACACCAAGTTTTTGGCGCCGTTGCCGGGGATTGTTCGAGTTTGGACAACTGACGGTTCATCTTGTTGCTCAGATTAGGTAACTTTCTTTTCGTTTTCTTTTCCAAAAAAAAAATTTATTCCTTCTTTTTCATTTTTCCCAAAATAATTTTCAAAAAAAAAAAACCAAAAAAATTTACAAAATAATAAAACCAAAAATATTTTGTGTTTCTTGTTTGAGTCTTGAGTCAATTTTTAAGTTTGGTGTCAATTGCATTTTTTCTAAAAATTTATGCATTTTTCGAAAATTCATACATTCATAGTGTTCTTCATGATCTTCAAGTTGTTCTTGGTAAGTCTTCTTGTTTGATCTTGATATTTTCTTGTTTTGTGTCTTTCCTTGTTTTTCATATGCATTCTTGAATTATTAATGTCAAAAAAATAAAAATTTTTAAGTTTGGTGTCTTGCATGTTTTTCTTTTCTTAAAAATTTTCAAAAATAAGTCTTGATGTTCATCTTGATCTTCAAAGTGTTCTTGGTGTTCATCTTGACATTCATAGTGTTCTGGCATGCATTGTGTGTTTTGATTCATAATTTTTATGTTATGTGTTATTTTTCATGTTTTTCTCTTTCCTCATTAAAAATTTAAAAATAAAAAATATACATTTCCCTTTTTCTCTCATAAATTTTCGAAAATTTGAGTTGACTTTTTCAAAATTTTTAAAATCTAGTTGTTTCTTATGAGTCAAATCAAATTTTCAATTTGAAAATCTTATCTTTTTCAAAATCTTTTTCAAAAATCTTTTCTTAATTTTATCTCATAATTTTCGAAAATATTATCAACAATTAATGTTTTGATTCAAAAATTTCAAGTTTGTTACTTTCTTGTTAAGAAAGATTCAAACTTTAAGTTCTAGAATCATATCTTGTGATTACTTGTGAGTCAAGTCATTAATTTTGATTTTAAAATTCAAATCTTTTTCAAACTAATTTTAATCATATCTTTCAATCATATCTTTTTCAATTTCAATCATATCTTTTTCGAAATCAATTTCAAAATCTTTTCTAACCTCTTTTCTAACTTCCTATCTTTTCAAAATTTGACTTTCAAATCTTTTCAATCAATCTTATCGTTTTGTTTCAATCACATCTTTTTCAAATTTCAATCCTATCTTTCCAAAATTTGATTTTCAAAATCTCTTAACCACTTAACTTTTTGTTTGATTCTTATCTTCTTCAAAACTGCCCAACTAACTTTCTACCTTTAATTTTCGAAAATTCCTCCCTCTTTTTCAAAATTTCATTTTAATTAACTAATTATTTTAAATTTTAATTTTTAATTTAATTTCAAACATTAATTTTCAAAATTTAACTTTAAATTTCATTTTTATTTTAATTAATTTTCAAAATTCTCCCACCTCTCATCTCCTTCTATTTATTTATTCATCTACTAACACTTCTCTTCCACCCAAAAATTCGAACCCCATCCTCCTCTCTGTGTTCGAGTTTTTCCTCTTCTCTTCCTTACATGACATTCTTCTCTTCTTCTACTCACATAAAGGAATCTCTATACTGTGACATAGAGGATTCCATATTTTCTGCTTTCTTCTTCTTTTTCATATGAGCAAGAACAAGGATAAGAACATTCTTGTTGAAGCTGATCCTGAACCTGAAAGGACTCTGAAGAGGAAGCTAAGGGAAGCTAAAGCACAACTCTCTGGAGAAAATCTGACAGAAATTTTTGAAAAAGAAGAAGACAATATGGCCGAAAATAATAATAATGCAAGGAGGATGCTTGGTGACTTCACTGCACCTAATTCCAATTTACATGGAAGAAGCATCTCAATTCCTGCCATTGGAGCAAACAACTTTGAGCTTAAACCTCAATTAGTTTCTCTGATGCAACAGAACTGCAAGTTTCATGGACTTCCATCTGAAGATCCTTTTCAGTTCTTGACTGAATTCTTGCAGATCTGTGATACTGTTAAGACCAATGGGGTTAATCTCGAGGTCTACAGGCTTATGCTTTTCCCGTTTGCTGTAAGAGACAGAGCTAGAGTGTGGTTAGACTCTCAACCCAAAGATAGCCTGAACTCTTGGGATAAGCTGGTCACGGCTTTCTTAGCCAAGTTCTTTCCTCCTCAAAAGCTTAGTAAGCTTAGAGTGGATGTTCAAACTTTCAGAAAGAAAGAAGGAGAATCCCTCTATGAAGCTTGGGAGAGATACAAGCAACTGACCAAAAAGTGTCCTTCTGACATGCTTTCAGAATGGACCATTCTGGATATATTCTATGATGGTCTGTCTGAACTATCAAAGATGTCACTGGAGCATTCTGCAGGTGGATCCATTCACCTAAAGAAAACGCCTGTAGAAGCTCAAGAACTCATTGACATGGTTACAAATAACCAGTTCATGTACACTTCTGAAAGGAATCCTATGAATAATGGAATGCCTATGAGGAAGGGAGTTCTTGAAATTGATACTCTGAATACCATATTGGCTCAGAATAAAATATTGACTCAGCAAGTCAATATGATCTCTCAGAGTCTGAATGGATTGAAGGAATCATCCAACAGTACTAAAGAGGCATCTTCTGAAGAAGAAGCTTATGATCCTGAGAACCCTGCAATAGCAGAGGTGAATTACATGGGTGAACTTTATGGAAACACCTATAACCTCTCATGGAGAAATCATCCAAATTTCTCATGGAAGGATCAACAAAAGCCTCAACAAGGCTTTAATAATGGTGGAAGAAACAGGTTTAACAATAGTAAACCTTTTCCATCATCCACTCAGCAACAGACAGAGAATTCTGAGCAGAATCTATCTAGCTTAGCAAATTTAGTCTCTGATCTATCTAAGGCCACTATGAGTTTCATAAATGAAACAAGGTCTTCCATTAGAAATTTGGAAGCACAAGTGGACCAGCTGAGTAAAGAAATCACTGAAACCCCTCCTAGTACTCTCCCAAGCAATATAGAAGAGAATCCAAAGAGAGAGTGCAAGGCCATTGATATAACAATCATGGCCGAACCTACAAGGGAGGAAGAGGACGTGAATCCCAGTGAGGAAGACCTCCTGGGACATCCAGTGATCAACAAGAAATTTCTCTTTGAGGAACCAAAGGACTCTGAGGCTCATCTGGAGACCATAGAGATTCCATTGAACCTCCTTGTGCCATTCATGAGCTCTGATGAGTATTCTTCTTCTGAAGAGAATGAGGATGTTACTGAAGAGCAAGTTGCCAAGTACCTTGGTGCAATCATGAAGCTGAATGCCAAATTACTTGGTAATGAGACTTGGGAAGATGAACCTCCCTTGCTCACCAATGAACTGAGTGATCTGGATCAACTGAGATTGCCTCAGAAGAAACAGGATCCTGGAAAGTTCTTAATACCTTGTGCCATAGGCACCATGACCTTTGAAAAGGCTCTATGTGACCTTGGGTCAGGGATAAACCTCATGCCCCTCTCTGTAATGGAGAAACTGGGAATCTTTGAGGTGCAAGCTGCCAGAATCTCATTAGAGATGGCAGACAACTCAAGAAAATAGGCTTATGGACTAGTGGAGGATGTGTTAGTAAAGGTTGAAGACCTTTACATCCCTGCTGATTTCATAATCCTAGACACTGAGAAGGATGAGGATGAATCCATCATCCTTGGAAGACCCTTGCTAGCCACAGCAAGAGATGTGATTGATGTAGACAGAGGAGAATTGATCCTTCAACTGAATGAGGACAACCTTGTGTTTAAAACCCAAGAATCTCCTTCTGTAGTAATGGAGAGAAAGCATAGAAATCTTCTCTCAGTACAGAGTCAACTACAGCCCCCACAATCAAACTCTAAGTTTGGTGTTGGGAGGCCTCAACCAAACTCTAAGTTTGGTGTTGAACTCCCATATCCAAACTCTAAGTTTGGTGTTGGGAGTCTATAAAATTGACCTGATCACCTATGTGGCTCCATGAGAGCCCACTATCAAGCTATTGACATTAAAGAAGCGCTTGTTGGGAGGCAACCCAATTTTTATTCATCTAATTTTATTTTTATTTTTATTGTTTTTTTTCATGTTTTATTAGGTTCATGATCATGTGGAGTCACAAAATAAATACAAAAATTAAAAAACAGATCAAAAACAGCAGAAAAAAAATCACACCCTAGAGGAAGGACTTACTGGCGTTTAAACGCCAGTAAGGAGCATCTGGCTGGCGTTCAACGCCTGAACAGAGCATGGAGCTGGCGCTGAACGCTAGAAACAAGCATGGAGCTGGCGTTCAACGCGAGAAATATGCTGCATATGGGTGTTAAACGCCCAAAACAAGCATCGCTTCAGTGTCTAAACGCCAGAAATGCATGCAAAGGTATTTTACATGCCTAATTGTTGCAGGGATATAAATCCTTGACACCTCAGGATCTGTGGACCCCACAGGATCACTTCAGGATCTGTGGACCCCACAGGATCCCCACATACCTCTACTCACCTTCCCTCCTCATAATCCTATATCACCCTCTCTCTCCATTCACAGTCATCCCTTTTGTTTTCCATTCACCACTCACATCCATACACCCCACCCACCTTCAAAATTCAAAATTTCTTTCCCACCCAAGCCCACCCATATAGCCGAATACACACATCCCTCCATCTCCTCCATATCTTCTTCTTCTACTACTATTCTTTCTTCTTTTGCTCGAGGGCAAGCAACATTCTAAGTTTGGTGTGGTAAAAGCATAGCTTTTTTTATTTTTCCATAACCATTGATGGCACCTAAGGCCAGAGAAACCTCTAGAAAGAGGAAAGGGAAGACAAAAGCTTCCACCTCCAAGTCATAGAAGATGGAGAGATTCATCTCAAGGGTCTATAGTTCAGTGGTAGAACATTTGACTGCAAATCAAGAGATCCCTGAGATACCTCAGGGGATACATTTTCCTCCACACAATTATTGGGAGTAACTAAGGATAGGAACACCAAGAGCACTCCATCATCCTCCATGAAATTAGAGAAGATCAAAGAGTTATGAGGGAGGAGCAACAAAGACAAGGAAGAGACATAGAAGAGCTCAAGGACATCATTGGTTCCTCAAGAGGAAGACGCCACCCGCACTAAGGTGGACTCATTCCTTAATCTCCTTGTTTATTTATTTTCCTGTTTTTCAATTTTTATGCTTTATGTCTGTTTATGTTTTTGTCTTCATGAGCACTAGTATTTAAGTGTCCATGCCTTAAAGTTATGAATGTCCTATGAATCCATCACCTCTCTTGAATGAAAAATGTTTTAATTACAAAAGAACAAGAAGTACATGGTTTCGAATTCATCCTTGAAACTAGTTTAATTATTTTGATGTGGTGGCAACACTTTTTGTTTTCTGAATGTATGCTTGAACAGTGCATATGTCTTTTAAAGTTGTTGTTTATGAATGTTAAATATGTTGGCTCTTGAAAGAATGATGAAAAGGAGAAATGTTATTTGATAATCTGAAAAATCATAAAAATGATTCTTGAAGTAAGAAAAAGCAGTGAATACAAAAGCTTGCAGAAAAAAAAAGAAAAAAATGGCAAAAAAAAAATATAATAGAAAAAAAAAAGTAAGCAGAAAAAGCCAAAAGCTCTTTAATCCAAAAGGCAAGAGCAAAAAGCCAATAACCCTTAAAACCAAAAGGCAAGGGTAATAAAAAGGATCCAAGGCTTTGAGCATCAGTGGAGAGGAGGGCCTAAAGGAATAAAATCCTGGCCTAAGCGGCTAAACCAAGCTGTCCCTAACCATGTGCTTGTGGCGTGAAGGTGTCAAGTGAAAACTTGAGACTGAGCGGTTAAAGTCAAGGTCCAAAGCAAAAGAAGAGTGTGCTTAAGAACCCTGGACACCTCTAATTGGGGACTTTAGCAAAGCTGAGTCACAATCTGAAAAGGTTCACCCAGTTATGTGTCTGTGGCATTTATGTATCCGGTGGTAATACTGGAAAACAAAGTGCTTAAGGCCACGGCCAAGACACATAAAGTAGCTGTGTTCAAGAATCAACATACTGAACTAGGAGAATCAATAACACTATCTAAATTCTAAGTTCCTATAGACGCCAATCATTCTGAACCTCAATGGATAAAGTGAGATGCCAAAACTATTCAAGAGGTAAAAAGCTACAAGTCCCGCTCATCTGATTGGAGCTAAGTTTCATTGATATTTTAGAATTTATAGTATATTCTCTTCTTTTTATCCTATTTTATTTTTAGTTTCTTGGGAAAAGCAACAATTTAAGTTTGGTGTTGTGATGAGCGGATAATTTATACGCTTTTTGGCATTATTTTTACATAGTTTTCAGTATAATTTAATTAGTTTTTAGTCTATTTTTATTAGTTTTTAATTAAAATTCACATTTCTGGACTTTACTATGAGTTTGTGTGTTTTTCTGTGATTTCAGGTATTTTCTGGCTGAAATTAAGGGACCTGAGCAAAAATCAGATTCAGAGGTTGAAGAAGGACTGCAGATGCTGTTGGATTCTGACCTCCCTGCATTCAAAGTGGATGTTCTGGAGCTGCAGAACTCCAAATGGCACGATTCCAATTGCTATGAAAAGTAGACATCCAGGGATTTCCAGTAATATATAATAGTCCATACTTTGTCTGAGTTTAGATGATGGAAACTGGCATTGAATGCCAGTTTTATGTTGCAGTCTGGCGTTCAGCGCCAGAAACAAGTTGCAAAGTGGAGTTTAACGCCAGAAACACGTTACAAACTGGCGTTCAACTCCAAAAATGACCTCTCCACGTGAAAGCTTCATGCTCAGCCCAAGCACACACCAAGTGGGCCCCAAAAGTGGATTTCTACATCAATTACTTATTTCTGTAAACCCTAGTAACTAGTTTAGTATAAATAGGGCTTTTTACTATTGTATTTACAATCTTGGGATTATCTTTTGGTCCTTTGATCACATTTGGAGGCTGGCCTCTCGGCCATGCCTCGACCTTATCACTTATGTATCTTCAACGGTAGAGTTTCTACACACCATAGATTAAGGTGTGGAGCTCTGCTGTTCCTCAAAGATTAATGCAAAGTACTACTATTTTTTATTCAATTCAACTTATTCAACTTCTAAGATATTCATTCGCACTTCAACATGATGGATGTGATGATCGTGACAGTCATCATCATTCTCAACTTATGAACGCGTGCATGACAACCACTTCCGTTCTACCTTAGATTGAATGGATATCTCTTGGATATCTAATACAGGGGACCGAGTCCGAGTTATTAGTGTCTTCGTGGTATAAGTTAGAACCCATGGATGGCCATTCCTGAGATCTGGAAAGTCTAAACCTTGTCTGTGGTATTCCGAGTAGGATCTGGGAAGGGATGGCTGTGACGAGCTTCAAACTCGCGAGTGCTCGGCGTAGTGACAGACGCAAAAGGATAGTAAATCCTATTCAGTATGATCGAGAACCGACAGATGATTAGCCATGCAGTGACAGTGCATTGGACCATTTTTACAGGAGGATGGGATGTAGCCATTGACAACGGTGATGTCCTACATAAAGCTTGCCATGGAAAGGAGTAGGATTGATTGGATGAAGACAGTAGGAAAGCAGAGATCAGAGGAACAAAAGCATCTCCATACGCTTATCTGAAATTCTCACCAATGAATTACATAAGTACCGCTATCCTATTTTATATTCTATTTATTTTCATCCACTATAATTTCTTAATACAATTTAATCTGCTTGACTGAGATTTACAAGGTGACCATAGCTTGCTTAAAGCTGACAATCTCCGTGGGATCGACCCTTACTCACGTAAGGTTTATTACTTGGACGACCCAGTGCACTTGCTGGTTAGTTGTACGAAGTTGTGAAATAGATATTAGATCATGAACGTGCGTATTGTGTTTTTAGTGCCATTACCAAGGAATGGAATGATCACGATTTCGCACACCACCCATCTCAGACAGTGAATGGGTAAGCCCAGTACAAATGGTGCCCAAGAAGTCTGGAGTTACTACAGTGAAGAATGAGCATGGGGAGCTCATAGGAACCAGAGTACAGAACGCCTGGAGAGTCTGCATTGATTATAGGCGCCTAAACCAGGCCACTCGCAAGGATCACTATCTTCTTCCATTCATTGATCAAATGCTGGATCGCCTGTCAGGTAAATCACATTATTGAAGATCAGGAAAAGACTACTTTCACCTGTTCTTTTGGGACTTATGCTTATAAGAGAATGCCCTTTGGCTTGTGCAATGCACCAGCCACTTTCCAAAGGTGCATGATAAGTGTTTTCTCTGATCTTATTGAGGACTGTATGGAGGATTTTATGGATGATTTTAGCGTTTATGGTGATTCTTTTAGCCTTTGCTTAAATGGTTTATCTAGAGTATTAGATAGATGTGTCAGTACAAACCTTGTATTGAATTTTGAAAAATGTCACTTTATGGTTAAACAAAGGATCGTACTAGGACATGTTGTATCTAATACTGGCATTTCTGTAGACCCAGCAAAGGTGGATGTTATTTCTAGTTTGCCTTACCCTTCCTCTGTGAGGGAAGTCCGTTCATTCCTTGGCCATGCAGGTTTTTACCGGAGATTCATTAAGGACTTCAGTAAGGTAGCACTTCCCTTATCCAGATTACTGCAGAATGATATTGAGTTCAAGTTCAGTGAGGATTGCAAACAAGCGTTTGATAAGCTGAAAACTGCCCTGACTCAAGCTCCAATTGTGAGAGGACCAGACTGGAGCCAGCCATTCGAAATCATGTGCGATGCTTCCAACCATGCAGTAGGAGCAGCGCTGGCTCAGCGTGAAGGTAAGGACCCCTTTGTAATTGCTTATGCGTCTAAAACTTTAGACACTGCTCAGTCTAATTACACTACTACTGAGAAAGAGCTTCTTGCTATTGTTTTTGCTTTGGATAAATTCTGAGCCTATTTACTTGGTACTAAAGTAGTAGTGTATTCAGACCACGCAGCTCTAAAATATTTATTAGCTAAAAAGGAATCCAAACCAAGGCTTATACGTTGGATACTGCTATTACAAGAATTTGATTTAGAAATAAAGGATAGGAGTGGAAACCAAAATTTAGTGGCAGACCACTTGAGTCGCCTTGAGCACATTAAGGATGACTCCACTCCTATAGCTGATAATTTCCCATTTGATAACCTGCAAGCAGTATCTGAGATACTCCCTTGGTATGCACCTGTAGCTAATTATCTAGTTAGCCACACTTTTCCTCCAAACTTTACTAAGCATCAAAGAGACAAGCTGAAAAGCGAGTCTAAATATTATATATGGGATGACCCATATTTATGGAGATGTGGCGTTGATCAGGTAATTAGAAGGTGTGTACCTCAATCAGAATTCCAGTCCATCTTAGAGGCCTGTCACTCATCTGAGAGTGGAGGACATTTTGGCCCTCAAAGAACAGCTAGAAAAATCTTAGACTGTGGATTCTGGTGGCCTACTCTTTTTAGAGACGCTGCTGAATTTTGTAAATCTTGTTTCCCATGCCAAAAATTTGGTAATATATCCAAGAAGGATGAGATGCCTCAACAAATTATGCTTTTCTGTGAAATTTTTTATGTTTGGGCATTGACTTCATGGGTCCATTTCCAAATTCTAATGGTTATTTTTATATATTGTTAGCTGTAGATTATGTTTCCAAATGGGTGGAAGCAATTCCTACCCGCACTGATGATGCTAACACTGTTGTTTCCTTTGTGAAAAACCACATTATTTGTCGCTTTGGATCACTACGAGCAATCGTGAGCGATCAAGGCACCCATTTTTGTAACAGGAGACTAACAGGATTACTGAAGAAGCATGGGATAATTCATAAAGTAGCAACAGCCTATCACCCTCAGACTAATGGGCAAGCCAAGGTGTCCAACAGAGAGATAAAGCACATATTACAGAAGATAGTCAAACCTCATAGAAGAGACTGGAGCACCAGGCTACAAGATGCACTTTGGGCATACAGAACAGCATACAAGACACCCATTGGGATGAGTCCATTTCGCTTAGTTTATGGAAAAGCCTGTCATCTCCCAGTTGAGGTAGAGCACAAAGCCTTTTGGGCAGTGAAAGAGTGCAACATGGGATTTGAGGAAGCCGGAGCTGAAAGGAAGTTGCAACTGCAAGAATTGGAAAGCCTTCGCCTGGAAGCTTATGAGAACTCCAGACTGTACAAGGAAAAGATGAAGGTTGTACATGATCAGCACATCAAGAGGAAAGAGTTCCAACCTGGGGACTTAGTCCTCCTTTACAAATCCAGACTGAGGCTCATGCCAGGCAAGTTGAAATCAAGATTGGAAGGTCCCTATAGAATAGAGAAGGCTGAGCCGTATGGAGTTTTTCACCTAAGTCACCCTTCCAGCTCTGAACTCATCAAGGTTAATGGACATCGTTTGAAGCTATATCACGGCGAGAAGGTGACGAAAAACAAGGAGCTAGAAATCTTCCTCTTGGAAGATCCACTCACAGCAGAAGACTGAGCTAGTGGAGCGTCCAACTTATAGACGTTAAAGCAAAGTGCTTGGTGGGAGACAACCCACCATGGTATGATCGTTCTTCTCTTTATTCTTAGTTTTCTTATTCAATAACTCTTCTCTTTATTAGTACATTTAGTTTGCATCTGCATTTGCATATTTTTAATTAAAAAAAAAGGGGGGCGAGCCGCGATGCGACAGCGTCGCCGACGCGTCCGCGTCGCAGGTGGCTCAGAGAGAATAACAAATCGAACAGAGAGTCACGCGGGAGCGTGGCTGGAGGCATGCCTTTGGCACAAATCACCCTACGCGACCGCGTCGCTGACGTGACCGCGTCACAAGGGAAACATGCCTCCCACGCGTCCGCGTCAACCACGTAGACGCGTGACCTGAAAATCGACGTAAGAAAGGGTACACAACCGAAAGTTGTGCTAGAGTGGTGCTGGACTGGTGCTGAACGCACAATCCTTACCACGTGGACGCATGGCTCACGCGTTCGCGTCATATCCCTATAGTGGCCACTCACGCGATCACGTCGACCACGCGACCGCATCACCCTGGATTTTGGCAAAAATAAGTTTTGAACAGAGAGTTGTACGAGCACGAGGCTGCCCTCGCGCCAGTAGCACAAAACAAGTCACGCGTCCGCGTGACCGACGCGACCGTGTCAATTCATTTAAGCGCAAGTCGCGCAAAGGTGTCCCCCACGCAGTCGCGTCGCTTGCGCCGCACAGCTTATCCTAATTTGCCAAATATCTTATCTTTCTCTTCCCCAAATCCTACTTTTTCTTTTCCCCCCTCATTATTTTTTTTCCCTTTCTTCCTCCTTCCTTCTTCCTCACTTTCTACTTTCTCTCTCTCTCTCACCATTAACAAGGTTTTTCTTTTCTTCTTCCCTCCTTACTTTTCCATTCTTCTTAATTTATGTTATCTTCTTCTTTTCTTTTTCTTTTTATTTTCATTATTCATGTTTTCTTTTTCTTTCTTTTTCTCTTTTAATTGGTGTTAGATATTTAGTAAGGGTCGTTATTATTCCTTTTGTTTGCTTGTGGATTTTTCATAACTTGTTTGGCAATTATATATTAATTTTTAAAGGGTCGCTTGCATGTTCAATTTAATACTTTCAATAGCTTACCTACCATGCATGCTATGTGTTTGTGAAAAAGCCCATATGGCATTGTGAACTATTTTTGGATTTCTTTTATTCTACTACTCTAAATGCCTGCTTTTCACAAAACCCCTTTTTATATTTTATTAATTTAATATAATTGTTATTACAAACAGGTTGTTAGTTTGAATCCTGTGGTAATTTAAATTGGACATTGAATGCTTGATCTATGCTTCTCATGCCTTTGCCTGCATGCCAATAAACACCTTGCATTTAATTTTCATCCTATGCACCATCTATATTTCCGTTTATGATTTTTCACATGTAGTCATGACCATGTGTTAACATCATTTATCCTTTAATGTGCATTGATTACCACCTTACCCACCCTCTTCCTTGCTCTATCCCTTGACATTTTGACATACTTTCTTTTTTCTCTCTTTCAGGATGGCCACCAAGAAAGGCAAGGAGAGAGCTGCTCCCAAATCAACAGCAAGGAGAGGAACAAAACGAGCACTAGTGGCAGAACCTTCTTCAACTGCAGTTAAACCCTCAACAAAAAGAATTAAGAGGATTATAAAGGTTGATGATAAAGAGAAAGCCTTCCCAGCAAAGGACCTTGCACGATTTATCAATTGCTACTTTGAGCAAATGTTTCCCATCCTGGCAGAAAGGAGTTACAACAACGAACACCTTCTTATCCTCCCAAACCATATTGCTGAATTTGTTGAGCCACAAATTGCACGAAGACAATGGGGTTTCTTCCAGAGACAGCCATGGCAGGTTAATCTTTCTTGGGTAGTAGAGTTCTACTCCAATTTCCACCTGCCAACCCTGTAGTCTGTCTATGTCCGACAGAAGCAAGTCTTCATTACGGAAAAGGCCACTCAACGAGCTCTAGATCTTCCCCCTACTCCAGAAGGACTGGACGCATTTCAAGAAGCCGCACTCAAGCGCCAGATGTACCAATTTTACTGGGACGGTGTTCTCAGAGTTATCGCACTACCTGGCAGCAGATGGATCTACGGATACCATCGTTCCCATCCTAAGGGAATATCGGCTTCCGCACTTACCTTGGAAGCTCAAGTATGGGCACAAATTATGTCCCATTACGTCTTTTCGAGCACCTACGAGTCTTCCTTCACTGCAGACATGGCAGTTCTACTATGGTGCATCCTTACAGACAAGCCTCTGAACCTACCAAGACACATTCGAAGTCCTATGGGACACGTACAAATTGCAGGAAACTTACCTTTTCCCGCCTTGGTCTCAGATCTTGTCTCAGCAGCCGGAGTCTCCTACAGAGATGCGGACACCAAAGCCATGCTTCCACGGGAAGATTAGTATGTCCCTAACAGGAAATACATCAGACCTCCAGCAGCCACTACAAGCCAGCCTATTGAACCGGCTGAAGAGATTCCTCCTTCAACACCACAAGCACCTACAACAACTCAACTGCTCCATCAGATACTTGAAAGGTTGGATCGACAGGAACACAAAGCAAAGCTAAGAAAGCACCGTAACAAGCGCCGATTCACATACCTCAAGGAGCTACTTAAGGGAAAATACAGAGACTCAGACACCCCGGATTCCACTTCCTTTACCAGCACAGGGAGCCATGACGGTCCCGACTGTGGAGATACTGCTACCAACCCACCTTTGCTCCTGACAGATGGCACCGAGGACGGTGCAAAGCCTTAAATGTGGGGAGGTCGGTCAGTACCTGACTTCCGGAGGTAATTTTTTCTTCCCTAACACCAATAAAATAGGATATTTAGTTAGTTTTTTTATTTTATAGAATAGGATAAATTGCATAGAATAGATTAGTTGCATTCATGTTCCACTTGATTGAAAAGATAATAAGTTTCTTCTAAGACCCTATTTTTAGAACAAAATTTCACTGATTTTAATTAAAACTTTTGTGTTAAATTTGCTTGAAGTTATATTTGGAACATGATTTTTGAGCTAAAGAACACACAACCTGTGAGATTTGAGCCTTTATACATGGTTACATTATTTAACCATAATTATTTTATTCTTGTGTGTTTACTTCTCTATGATTGTAATTTATATTTTGTTTCATCCTATATGTCCAATGTTTAGTATATTTATATGCTTGCATATGATTGAGGTCATTATTTATGTAGCTCACTTTTCCAAATTAAGCCTACCCTTGCAATTACCTTTGTTAGCCACTTTGAGTCTTTAAATCCCAATTGCTCTTTATTTTACCACATTACTAGCTTTAAGCAGAAAAATAATTTATATCCCAATTGAATCTTTGGTTAGCTTAAGATAGAATTATGTGTTAATTAAGTATGGAAAATTGTGGGAACAAAAGATAATAAGAGAATGTGTCATAATGATATAATGGGAATTTGGGTACCTACTCATGTGAAACTATAAGAATTAAACATCTATGTGCATTGATAAGCTATGTTCAATTTTTTTTTAAAAAAAAATCCAAAAATATTCAATAATTAAATAAGGGGACAAAATTACTCCAATGTTAAGTTAAGAATTCAAGGATCAATGCATGTATGATAAAATTAAAATGAAAGTTGATACATGAGTAAGGAATGTGAAAGAAAAATTTTGGGTAACTAGGTATAAGATTTAAGTTATATAGAATATTCATATGTGTGGGTTAAAGCTTAGGTTAATTAAAGATTCAATTTATAAAGCTTACTTAACCATATGTGTATCCTTACCCTTACCTTAGCCCCATTACAACCTTGAAAAGACCTCATGATGTTTGCATTGGTATATTAAATGTTGTAGATTGGTTAGGTGAAGAACAAAAATTAGAAAGCATGATTAGAGAAGGATAGAGTAATTACCCTATACACTAGAGAGATTAGAGCATACATACATCATCAGTGAGGGTTCAATGCTTAGATTCTATGTTCCCTACTTTCATGAGCTACCTTCTTGCATTTTTATCTATTCTTACTGTATAAGAATTGAATTAGTGGAATTTGATTTGTGATTGTCTTGAAGAGCTTATTCACTTTTAATCAGGTAGACAAGAATCATGTAGTTTCATTCATACATATAGGTTGCATTGCATTGCATAAGTTTTACATGTTCCTACTCATTTATTTTATCTCCTTCAACTAAGCATGAGGACATGCTAATATCTAAGTGTGGGGAGGTTGATAAACCATTATTTTATGATTTATATTGTGTTTAATTGTGTGGTTTTATCAAATCTTTATCCATTTATTCATTAAATAAGCATGCATTTATAATTCCTTCCTAAAAATACTTTATGGTTGAAAACTTACTTCCTAGAAACTTTTAATTTTGTATTTTAACTCTCCTTTATTCCATTCGATGCCGTGATCTGTGTGTTAAGTGTTTCAGGCTTTATAGGGCATGAATGACTTGGAGATTGGAAAGGAAGTTTGCAAAAATGGAAGGGACACAAGAAATTAAGGAGATGACCAATGAGAAGTGACGCGGACGCATGGCTCACGCGACCGCGCGATATAGACGAAATTGCAGTGACGCGGACGCATGGATGACGCACACGTGTGGCAAGGCAAAACGCTGGATGACGCGAACGCCTGGATGACGCGATAGCATGACATGCGCGATCTGCAGAATCTGCAAAATTTGCTGGGGGCGATTTTGGGCCCTGTTTTGACCCAGTTTTCGGCCCAGAAAAGCAGATTAGAGCCAGAGAACATGCAGAGACAGAAGAGAACATTCATTCCACATAGTTTTAGTTTTTTTTAGATCTGATTTTACCTCTCCTCTAGGTTTTCTCTCTACACATCCATAGTTCTTAGGATTTGATTTTATTGCTTTTTGGATCGGAACATTGGGAAGAGTTATTACCTCTGTCAAGACTTTGTCATTCTAGTTTGTTTCCTTACTTGTCACTTACTCTTTCATGTTCTGTATTTACTCAGAGTTATTCTTGGATTATTTTTAGAATTTATTTATATAAGAACTATTTTTATTTTTAATTGATCTTTTAATTATTATTTATCATGTCTTCCTTTACTTCTCTTTCTTATGTTATGAATTTTACATTCACAATGAGCGAGTAGTTCCATAACTTGATTAGGAGATGATTGAAAGGAAACCTTGAGTTGGATTACTTAAAAGAAAAAATTGTAATTGGGTTCATTGTTGGATCACCCTCTAGTTATTGACACTAGTCCTTCCCAAGGGAGAGGATTAGGACTTGTGACTAGAAATAGTTTTCCAACTTGCTTGGCTTCCCTCTACCTAGTAAAGGGTAACTAAGCAGAACAATCTCCAATTATCAATTAATCTTGAGAGTACTCCAACAAGAATAGGGCTTCCAACTAATCTACTCCCAGTCAAGGTTTTTATTTAAAATTACATAATTTCTCTAATTTAATTTCCTGCTTAATGCTTATCAGCTCAACCCATTTTGGAAAACATCTGATTAATAAAATAGCACATCTTTCTACAACTCGTTGGGAGATGACCTGGGATTCATACTCCCAGTATTTTAATTTTAATTTTGTGACAACCCTTCTAAATTGATAAGTGGATTTTTGGTTGGTTAAGAGCTGTACTTGCAACGTATCTCTTATAATAAATTCTTAACTCGCCAATTTTCGCTACGTCAATGTCCTCTAGCTCTGATTCGAGACTCTCAGTCATATTGATCTCTTCCACCAAGGAGTCAATAATATCAACGCTTATGCAGTCATTTGATGTGTCTGGATGCTGCATAGCTTTGACAGCATTTAACTTGAATTCATCCTCATTGACTCTCAGGGTTACTTCCCCTTTTTGGACATCAATGAGAATTTGTCCAGTTGCTAGGAAGGGTCTTCCTAGAATGAGAGTTGCACTCTTGTGCTCCTCCATTTCCAGCACTACAAAGTCAGTGGGAAAGGCAAATGGCCCAACCTTGACAATCATGTCCTTAATTATGCCTGATTGATATTTAATAGAGCCATCAGCAAGTTGAAGACATATCCAGGTTGGTTTGACCTCTTCAGTCAAGCCAAGCTTTCTGATAGTGGATGTAGGGATTAGGTTGATACTTGCCCCAAGGTCATATAGAGCTGTCTTGGTACAAGCACCCTCTAATGTGCATGGTATCATAAAGCTTCTGGGATCTTTAAGCTTCTTTGGTAAGCTTTTCAGAATGACTGCACTGCATTTTTCGGTGAGGAAAACTTTTTCAGTTTCTCTCTAATCCTTCTTATGACTTAAGATCTCTTTCATGAACTTAGCATAAGAGGTATTTGCTCAAGTGCCTCTACAAACGGAATCTTTATTTCAAGAGTCCTAAGATAGTCTGCAAAGCGGGCAAATTATTTATCCTGTTCCGCTTGGCGGAGTTTCTGAGGATAAGGCATCTTGGCTTTATATTCTTCAACCTTAGTTGCTGCAGGTTTATTTCCTACAGAGGCAGGGTGAGAAGCCTTCTTGAGGGAGTTATTATCAGCACTTGCAGGTGTCTGATCCTTCATTGGCATTTGAATGCCAGGATAGGGGAATGGATGGGCGTTTAACGCCAGATTCTTACCCTTTTCTGGCATTTGAATGCCAGAACTGGACATAGATTGGGCGTTTAACGCCAGATTCCCACCCTCTTCTGGCGTTTGAACGCCAAAATTGGACATGGATTGGGTGTTTAACGCTACTTTCGTACCCTTTTCTGGCGTTTGAACGCCAGAATCATTCCTCTCTGGGCTCTTACTGTCCTCAGAGGGAATTTGGGCAGTGGGTTGGTCGTCCTCTGTCAGTTGTTCCTTTCTTGGCTTTCTGCTGCATTGAGTTGAGGTGTTTAATATTTTTCCACTCCATAATTGAACAGCTTGGCATTCTTCTGTTATCTATTTAGATAGCTGCTGTCTTATCTGATTCAATTGTGCTTCCATATTTTGATTAGCAATTTTAGTTTCTTAGAGCATCTCCTTGAATTCTACAAACTATTTTGTTATAATAAGCAGTTGCTGATTAAGTTTAGCAACTTGTTCTTGAGGACTAAGTTCAGTGGATACTGCTTTAGCCTCTTCTTTCAGGGAGGACTCACTGCTTAAGTACAGATGTTGATTTCTAGCAACTGTATCAATGAGCTCTTGAGCCTCTTTAATTGTCTTTCTCATGTGTATAGATCCACCAGCTGTGTGATCTAGAGATATTTGAGCTTTTTCTGTAAGCCCGTAGTAGAAGATGTCTAGCTGCACCCACTCTGAAAACATTTCAGAGGGGAACTTTCTTAGCATCCCTCTGTACCTCTCCCAAGCATTATAAAGGGATTCATCATCCTCTTGTTTAAAGCCTTGGATGTCCATCCTTAGCTGTGTCATCCTTTTTAGAGGGAAATATTGATTCAGAAATTTGTCTGATAACTGTTTCCATGTTCTTATGCTTGCTGTGGGTTGGTTATTTAACCACCTCTTAGCTTGATCTTTTACAGCAAATAGAAACAGTAATAATCTGTAGACATCCTGATCTACTTTCTTGTCACGTACTGTGTCAGCAATTTGCAAGAATTTTGCCAGAAACTCAGTAGGTTCTTCCTGTGGAAGACCAAAATACTGGCAATTTTGCTGCACCATGACAATGAGCTGAGGATTTATCTCAAAACTGCTTGCTCTGATGGGAGGTATACAGATGCTACTCCCATTTGCAGCAGTAATGGGGTTAGCATATGACCCCATAGTCCTTTTGGACTATTCATTTCCACTTTGGTCCATGATGGAAAAAAAGGGAATTGATGTGAATTGCAAATAAAATATATTTTTATTTTTATTTTATTTAATTTAAAACAACTGAATAAATAAAAAAATGAGATAAAATAAAATAATTAAAATCTAAAATATAAATTTCGAAAACTAAGAGAAAAAGGAAAAATAAATTCTAAAACTAAAATAATTACTTAATTAAGAAGATTTGAAAAAACTTTGGATATGATTTTTGAATTTTGAAATTTCAAAACTAAAATAAGATAGAATAAAAATTTCTAAAATAAAAATCTGAATTTTTAGATGAGATTTTCAAAAAGTCAATTAAATAACTATGAAAGATATTTTTGAATTCAATGAGGAAAGAGAAAAACAATAAAATGACACCAAACTTAGAATTTTTAGATCAAAACAAAGGAAACAAACAGAAAAACTTTGGGTATCAAGACGAACACTGAGAGCAGTGATAAACCACTATTTTATGGTTTATCTTGTGCTTAATTGAGTGGTTTTTATCAATCTTTCACCCACTTATTCATACTATTTGCATGGTTTTACATTTGCCTTCCTAATTATGTGCTTTGATTGAAAACATGCTTCTTTGGCCTTAAGTTCCCTATGTTTAAACCTCTCTTATTACCATTAGATGTCTTGATATGTGTGTTAAGTGATTTCAGAGATTACAGGGCAGGAATGGCTTAGAGGATGGAAAGAAAGCATGCAAAAGTGGAAGGAATACAAGAAGTTGGAGAAATTGCTAAGCTGTCCAGCCTGACCTCTTCGCACTCAAACGGCTATAACTTTAGCTACAGAGGTCCAAATGATGTGGTTCCAGTTGTGTTGGAAAACTAACGTCCGGGGATTCGATTTGATATATAATATACCATAGTTGCCCTGACGATAAGTGAAACAAATGCGCGATTCATGCAGATGCGTCGCAGTGACGAAAAACCAGCATGGCAGATTTCGCAACCAGCGATTTATGGGCTGTTTCTGACCCAGTTTTTGGCCCAGAAAATACAGATTAGAGGCTATAAAGTGGAAAAATCCATTCATTCATAGAGAAGCTTTCACATTCACAATTTTAGGAGTAGATGTAGTTTTTAGAGAGAGAGGTTTTCTCCTCTCTCTTAGGATTAGGATTTAGGATTTCTCTTAGTTTTAGGAGTGACTCTCAATCCCAGGTTCAATTTTCTTTTTATTTCTTTTCTCAATTTAATTTATGAACTCTTTATGTTTAGATTGATCTTCTATTATTAATGCAATTCGAGGTATTTTCAGATTTAATTTTGCTTTCCTTTATTTATAAATGCTTTTAATTTAATTTAGATATTTTCCCTTTTGGCTTTAGCTAAATAATTGGTGACTCTTGAGTTATCAAACTCATTGTTGATTGAAAATTGGAATTCTTCAAGAATTAATTTAAGTTCCAATAACTCTAACTTTTTCCAAGGAAAGACTAGGATCTGAGGAATAAAAATTAATTCATCCACTTAACTTACCTTCATAGTTAGAGGTTAACAAAGTGGGAGAAAAATCTAATTCTCATTACAATTGATAAGGATAGCCAGAATAGGACTTACAGTTCTTCATACCTTGCCAAGAGATTTTATTATTGTTAATTTATTTTACTTGTCATTTAAATATACATGTGCCCATTGCCCAAACTCCAAAAACCCCAATTCACAAACTCATAACCAATAATAAGAACATACCTCCCTGCAATTCCTTGAGAAGACGACCTGAGGTTTAAATACTCGGTTATCAATTTTAAAAGGGGTTTGTTACTTGTGACAACCAAAACGTTTGTAAGAAAGGTTGATTGCTTGGTTTAGTAACTATACTTGCAACGAGAGTTTACTATAACCTCTAAACCATCAATCTTCAGTTCTTTCAAGCAGCTTTTGAAAAATTTTTAAGAAAACAAAAAAAAATAAAGGACACCAAACTTAAAAATTTTTTATACCTTGAACACTAACAATTCGAAAAAAGAAAGAAAAATAAACTTAAGCAATTGACACCAAACTTAAAATATAAAACTAAACTCAAACGAAAGACTCTAAACCAAAAAGAAAAAAAAATTCCTAATCTAAGCAACAAAATAAACTGTCAGTTGTCCAAACTCGAACAATCCCCAGCAACGGCGCCAAAAACTTGGTGCACGAAATCACAATCACACTTTTGTAATTTCGCACAACTAACCAGCAAGGGCACTAGGTCATCCAAGTAATACCTTACGTGAGTAAGGGTCGATCCCACGGAGATTGTCGGCTTGAAGCAAGCTATGGTTATCTTGTAACTCTTAGTCAGGATATCAATAACAATTCTTAGTTTTAATTAGAATGAGTAAAAGAACATAGATTAAATAATACTTGTTATGCAGTAATGGAGAACAGGTTGAAGTTTTGGAGATGCTCTGTCTTCTGAATCTCTGCTTTCCTACTGTCTTCTTCTTCACACACGCAAGGCTCCTTCCATGGCAAGCTGTATGTTGGGGGATCACCGTTGTCAATGGCTACCGTCCGTCCTCTCAGTGAAAATGGTCCAAATGCGCTGTCACCGCACGGCTAATCATCTATCGGTTCTCACTCATGTTGGAATAGGATCCATTGATCCTTTTGCGTTTGTCACTACGCCCAACACTCGCGAGTTTGAAGCTCGTCACAGTCATCCCTTTTCGGATCCTACTCGGAATACCACAGACAAAGTTTAGACTTTCTGGATCTCAAGGATGCTGCCAATTGATTCTAGCTTATACCACGAAGACTCCGATCTCACAGATTCGAATGCTCTGTTGTCAGAAAAGGCAATCAAATTCGTGAATCAGGAACCAAAGAGATACACACTCAATCTAAGGTAGAATAGAAGTGGTTGTCAGGCACGCATTCATAGGTTGAGAATAGTGATGAGTGTCACGGATCATCACATTCATCATGTTGAAGTGCGAATGGACATCTTAGAATAGAAACAAACGTGATTGAATGGAAAACAGTAGTAATTGCATTAATCCATCGAGACACAGCAGAGCTCCTCACCCCCAACCATGGGGTTTAGAGACTCATGCCGTAGAAAATACAAGTTTTGATGTAAAATGTCATGAGGTACAAAATGAATCACTAAAAGTGGTTTTTATAATGAACCAGTAACCTAGGTTTACAGAAAATGAGTAAGCTAAGATAGATAGTGCAAAAATCTACTTCCAGAGCCCACTTGGTGTGTGCTTGGGCTGAGCATTGAAGCTTTCACATGTAGAAACTTTTCTTGGAGTTAAACGCCAGCTTTGGTGCCAGTTTGGGCGTTTAACTCCAGCTTTTATGCCAGTTCTGGCGTTTAACGCTAGAAAAGGGTAGAAAGTTGGCGTTTAAACGCCAGTTTGCATTATCAAAACTCGGGCCAAGTATGGACTATTATATATTGTTGGAAAGCACATGATGTATACTTTCCAACGCAATTGAGAGCGTGCCAATTGGGCTTCTGTAGCTCTAGAAAATGCACTTCGAGTGCAGAGAGGTCAGAATCCAACAGCATCTGCAGTTCTTTTTCAGCCTCTGAATCAGATTTTTTCTCAGGTCCCTCAATTTCAGCCAGAAAATACCTGAAATCACAGACAAACACACAAACTCATAGTATAGTCTAGAAATGTAATTTTTATTTAAAAACTAATAAAAATATAATAAAAAGTAACTAAAACATATTAAAAACTACTTAAAAATAATGCCAAAAAGCGTATAAATTATTTGCTCATCAGTGAGGCAGGCTGCTGCACTGGCAGTTGAGAGTGGTGACCGGAAAATGGATAATCCAGCCATGGAGGAGGAAAAATGGTCATCTTCAGCTAATAATGAGTCTTTCGAAGGGAATGGAGGAGGGCTTAGGGAGGGAAGAAAGTGAAGAGATACTGGAGGAGGGGGGTTTGGGTTAGGGGGTTGTTTTGTTTTTTGTTTTTAATATTATTTTTATTAATTATTAAGGGTAATTTGGTAAAAAAATTAAAATTGAAGTAGAAAAGGACAATTTTATAACGTTTTATAACGTTGAGGATGATTTTAATAACAAAAAAAAAGGTCAGGGACGATTTTGATTTTGACCTCAGACGTTAAGGACGAAAAAAGTACTTAACCCGAAAAAAATTTAAGAGAATTTTGTTAAATGTGTTGCAGATGTTCATATTTATTATTCCTATATTTAATTATAATGGAAAGTTAGTAAGAGGAGCAAATAGTGAGATGTGTTATTCAGAGGAAAAAATGGATAAATTACTTTCATTGGACATCAATTTTGTTAATAAGAAGGATTTGGAGGAACTTTTGAAGGAATTAGGATATTTGAAGTATAAAATAATGTACTGGCATTATCCAACTGCTATTGAATTTGAATCTGGATTACATGTATTTGTTGGTGACAAGGAAATCAACGAGATATGTGACTTCACTCTAAGCCACAATCTAAATGAATTTATCATTTACTTTGACCATGCAACGAATCCATCAATTGTTACTGAAGATCTTATGGTGGATGAGGTTGTTTCTAAAGATGAGCCTATGTTGGTTATAGAATCATTATTTTCTCACGATTCATGTGAGAGTGCAGAGGATGAGGCTTGTAGGGTATGAAATGGATACTAGTGAGGACTTTCCAAAAGTTCGGAGAAAGAAGGGAAAAAAAAAGAAATGTGTCTCACCAAGAAAAAATAGTGATAAAAGGTCACCTTGGATGTACACTGGTAAGAGGAGGAAAAAGTATGTTTTAAACGCTAAGAAGGAATGTGGAGCTAGTAGTGGGACTGGTAGTGGGATAGAAGTATAGCAGATAATGGAAAAAGGTTGGGCAAAGGATAAATCATTAGAGGAGATAATAAGCCACAAGGGAATATTATAAGAGGCCTAACTAGAAGTGTTGATGTTATGGGTATAAACGAATATGGGTAACCTAATTAGAGCCGATTCGACCCAATTATTTTGTGTCCTGTACCCGATAAGTAATTGGATAAAAGCCCATTATATCTATCCTTAATTGGTTTGGATATTGGATTCAGAAGAGCAGAACCCGGCCAGACCTGATACTCGACTAGTTTATTATTATTATTATTATTATTATTATTATTATTATTATTATTATTATTATTATTATTATACTACTTTAAAAAACCTAACCCTAAATTTATCTTAAACCTCAGCCGTCAATTACCTTTTTTGGTGACTAACTCCATGCCCCTATCGTCTTCTCTAGCGATGTACTCATTGACGCTTCTCTGGTATTATACTCCTCGTCACTTCTTCGGCTTCAATGCTTGTTTGCTTAGTTCCTCGGCTACAATATGGTGCGCGCTTCACTCCCTGGTTTCTTCGGTGCTATCGTCTTCTTCACTGTGTCGCCATCTTTTTTATTCTTGCTCATGTTCGTGTTCATCACCATGGGTCTATTCCTCCGTTCGCTTCACTCTACCATCTTCTCCTACTCTGCTTGCTCTGATGATTTGTTCCCTTTGATTTTCCTCCTAAATCTTCTATTTTTTTTTATTTTTTTTTTAGTTTTATCTCTGATATCGTGTTATGTTATTGAGTTATGTTTATGTAATTCAAGTTTTGTGATTGAATGCTCACTTTAGTTTCGTTATTTATTTTTTTGTTAATATTTTTTAAAAAAGTTATTGTTTATATTTTATGCATAAATTTTTTCCTTTTTTCCAATTTTTGTTCCTTTTTTTAAATTTTTTTCAAAAGTAAGCATTATTTGGATAGTCGATTACCCAAAGCGATCCAACCCATAATTAATTGTTTTAGAATAGTTCGGGTCTGCTATAAAAAATATCTAACTCAATTCAAACCAACTCGATTACAACTTAATCATTTTAGTTTTAATTTATCCCTGAATGAGATCTAACCTGACTCGTTTACACCCCTAGTTGATGTAGAGGCTAACAAAAAAATCCCAATTGGTGATGAACTAGGTGAGAGTAGTGATGAAGTGTATGAGTATGCCGTTACAACAAGCATAAGTTAGATTATTGATCCCATAAATTAAGTGTCTGTTTTTGGGCTATGCTCCCTAGCATAAGGGATTTAAGTGTTATTCCTCTAATGGAAAAATTTATGTACCTCTCTATTTGAAACTCATAATCCACCTCATACATCATCAAGCTCCATTACTCCACACACTAGCACTCCATCATTTGCCCCTCATATTTCATCTGCATTGCCACCTCACAACCCTATCCCTTTGCATTCATCTCATGAGTTTTTTACTATTGCATCGTCAACTAATACCACTACATCATCAAATTCTAATATTGGCATTTCTGGGGTTGACAATCATCTTCCACCCCTAGTTGATCCTGTTATTCAATTAGCCTTTAATACACACTTTATGGTCACTCGGTCCAAATCTGGCAATAGCAAACCAAAAGTTTACTACCGATGTTGCTTTAAACCTCACTTTTCACCCACCTGCCTCTGTCCAATAGGCTTTGTCCATTCCCTATAAGGCTAAAGCAATGGAGGAGGAATATCAAGCCCTTTTAAAAAATTAGACTTGGGATTTAGTGGATTATCCCTTTAATAAAACTATCATTGGTTTGCCTTTCAACTATTAAACTTATTCTTTCCATGGAATACTTTCAAGTGTGGTATTTGAAGCAATATGACTCCAACAATGCATCCTTAATGAGGAACTTTGTAAACCTATTTTTAAAAAAAAATTATTAGGGCATATGTTAAATTTATAAATTAAAAAAGTTTTTATTGAAAATATAAAAACTTTAAATTTTTAATGCATTTGTTTTGCATTTATTAATAAAAATATTTAAAACTTTTTCACTAATGGTAAGCTTATTATGTGCTTTTAGAGCACATGTTAGCTAAACTCTTTACGAATTACCACCTGGACTGCTCTCTGGTAATTCAAATTAGGTTTGCAAACTCAAGAAATTCCTTTATGGCATCAACCAGGCACCGCGAGCTTGGTACACAAAATTAAGCTCCAATATAACTAAATTTGGTTTCAATCCTATTAAGTTTGACACATCTTTGTTTACTCGATTCACTCACAATTCAAGTACTTTTATTCTTGTATATGTGGATGTTACAGTCATCACTGATAACAATTCTAATCAAATTGATTTTGTAATATCTCAACTCAAAGGTGTCTTCTCTTTAAAAAAACTTGGCCATTTGAACTATTTTCTAGGTTTGGAAATTAATGAAACTAGCTATAATGATTTTCATATGTCTCAGAATAAGTATATTTTTAACTTACTAACTCGAGCTGGACTGGACAATTCCAAATCTGTTCTTACTCCTCTGTTGTCTACATCGAAATTGACATGTTTGGGCTCCAACTCATTTGATCGACCGTCTTATATCCCTCTATTGTTGGTAGACTACAATATGCTACTCTTACCCACCCTGAGATCTCTTTCTCAGTGAATCGTTGATGCGTTCTGAACCTTCGGTTAGGAATTTTCTAAATAAGAATTGAGTTGCAAGTATAGCCCCAACCGACAATTACGACCCACAATCAAAGTTTAATTTCAAGATTGTCACAATCCAAAACAAAATAACCAGGAGTTTTAAATCCAGATCGTCTTCCCTCGGTCTAGCAATTAGGTGCACACTTTTGGTTGTGAAATACAGGAGTTTTCAAACATGGAAGCGGAAATTAAAAAAGATTAAAGAATAAACGAGCTAACAATTGATCAAAAGACAATTAATACAAATTAGAAGAAAATGAGGTCAAAACTAGTGAAAATGTGATAAATGCATAAAGGAGCCTTGACTTGGGAATGAGAGTTAAGGAATCCTATCCTTGTCATAACCACAACTATGGTAATTATGATGAATTAATCTCACTTCATCAATCCCTAACATCGAGGAGTAAGTCAAGCAAGCATAATTGACCTTAATCCACAAATCCTAACTGACTTACAAATTAACTTAGTAAAAAGCTAGCATTAGTGAAAACAAGAGATATTAACAACCTAAAAATTACCACTAAATATTGGACATTATGACTCTAGTATCCTAATTACTCATTTCTCAAGACAATGCGTGAAAATATACTCGAAATCTAAAATTGGCATTTTCACAAATACTTAGTGGGCATACAAGTAAAACATAGAAAATTGCAAAAGATAATGAAAATTATAACAAAACTATGCACAAAATCAATAATAGCAACTTAATAAAGCATATATAAATCATAAAATATCAAAATTATTAACAAAAGATTCAAGAAATCAAAATTGAACAAACTAACAAAATGACTTCTATTATAAGAAAGTGAGAGTAATTGTAGCATAATTAAAGAGAAAATTAAAGAGTACTTACAATGAGAGAAAGCTAACTCGAAGATCAAAATTAAAATTATAAAGTTCTACTATGAACCCTAATTAAAACCCTAAGAGAGAATTGGAAGAAAATCACTCTAAACTACTCCTACTCCTAATAATATTGTAATGTGTGTAAAAAAATTGGCCTCTTTTCATATGGAATGTTACCCCTTTGATATAGCATCCATATCAGCTTCAGACCTTGCAGAATTGGGCCAAAAAACTCCCAAAATCGTAAGTCACATGACTTTTTAATGAAGTCACGCGTCAAGACTTGTGCGCATACGCACACTGGAGTGTGTGCTTCTCCTTGTTTTCTTCATGAAATCTCTCATTATGCATGTTTTCTTCCACTTCTACCTAGCCATTCTTGCCTATTGGACCAGACATCACTCAAAAAGATATATCATAATATTGAATGGAATAAAAGTAGAATAAAATTGATTAATTTAAGCATAAAAAAGTATATTTTTACATTTAGGTACAATTTAGGAAGAAATTAAAAAAGTATGCTATTTAAGTAAATAAATGCGGGTTTATGTGATAAAATCCATCCACTTCAAGCTAAAATTTACCATCAAATATGGACTCATCAATAGTATGAACTAGTATATGCAGCAACCTTTGGGGCATCATTGGGTGGAAATTAAGCGTATCTTATTATATCTATTAGATTATAATATTGTTGCTTTTTCATATTCGGATTAGGCCAGCGATCTCGAACGTTGGCATTCAACTTGTGGTTATTGCATCTACTTGCGGAGTAATATTATTAGCTAGTCCAACAAAAAGTATGATACTATAAGCCATTCCTCCATTGAAGTAGAGTTTCAGACGCTTGCAGCAACTGCTTCTGAAGTTAGTCTCCAAAATTTACTCCAGAAGCTGCATGTGCCATCCCCGACGACTCCTATTATTTATTGTGATAATTTGAATGTGTGTTTGTTGGCTGCAAATCCTATTCTTCACAGTCTCACCAGACATTTTGTCTCTGAACGGGTCACTAGGAAACAACTTGTAATCACTCACATTTTCTCTGCCTTGCAAGTGGCAGACATCATAACTAAAGTTTTACTCACTATCAGCTTTAAAAGATTCAAATCCAAACTCATGGTGTCTGACCTTCTACCCATGAGTTTGAAGGAGAGTGTGGAAAATAATAGTAGTCATGTGTACAAGAGTGTAAATGCTATTGAGATAAATACTTTTGTTAGTAATAGCTTGTCAAACTTTGTGACTTAGAATTAGGATGTGATTAGTTTTATATAGTATATATAGTATTGTATAAGATTCAACAGAGCATACTTTTTCATTTTGATCCAAATACAATATTACTTTATTTTCTACATCTTTTTCTTTCTCTGTCTCATTTGTTGAAGATTTTGACTAGGTGTAATTGAAGTGTCCAATTCTAAAAATTATAGGGACTGATTTAGGTAATTACTCTTAATAATATTATTAAATAAACTAGATTCACTTACAACAATTTCTACTAAGAAATTTAGTAAAATAAAATTTTAGAACTAATTTCATATAAATATATCATCTTATCTACTAATCTTAATTAAATCTATTAGAAAAGAAATATGAATGCAAGTCTTTAAAATATCTATTGGTAGAATCTTGCAACAAATATGCAATGAGCCATCAATCAATATAAGTACTATAAATATTTTTTCAGAGATCAATGCGACGTTTATATACATTTCTATATATTTTGATTAATAGTTCTTAACGGTGTTACTATTTAGTTTATTAATATTTCAATTTTTCTGTAATATTTTTATAAAACTTGATTAATAAGTTCTTCTTCATAATGTTTTTATTGAATTTCTTTTAATAAGAACATATCTTGATTTTTATCTTTTAACTTTTATATTAATTAATTATACTCAACTTTTCTTACATGTATTTTTTATTGTCTACACGCGTTAAAATAAACCAACAAATATAAATTGAGTATATAATTTAATTTTAATTCAAATTAAAAACGGAATGAATTATCAAAAAAAAATTTCAATCAATTTGGTTTTTAATTTTTCTATAAATAAATAAATTATACATTAGATATTATTTACATACTAATATAATATATTATCGATTATAAAATTATAATTAATTTTTAATCTAATTTTTGGTAATTAAAATTTAAATGATTATAATCATTAAATGCTAAATATTTTGCACCGAATAGATTTTTTTTTTGTTATTGAAATTAAAAAAATGCGTTGTTAATCAATTCTAAATTCAAATTTAAATTTGAATAAAAAATAAAATATTATTTTAAATATTATCTCATTAACCAAACTTAATTTTAAAATAAAAAATTATTTTGTACATCGTACTATTTGGATAATGTGGTCATTTATTTTCTTTAACAGTAATTATTGTCAGATAAAATAATATAAAAAATAAGAAAATATATTTACCAGTTTAGAGGATAATAATTTATTTTTCAATAGAATAAATTATATATTGAATAACAAAAGTTGTTATAATTTTTTTCACACAAAGTAATACTCAACGATGGTATTCCGATAATGTTACCAAGGAATATTAATCAATTTAATAGCTTTTCTAATGGTAGAAGTCTATAAGTTTGAAAACTTGAAAATCATGTCATAAAATGTGAAGTTTTAACAGGTAACAACATTTATCATATTGTTTTGACTTCAAGAATGAATATGATACCAACAAATAAAAATTTTTAGATGAATTTTAACAAAGATAAATTTTTATAAGTATTATTATCAATGAGAAATTATTCTACTTTAAAGACAAATACTCATTTTTCACAGTATTTTTCAACTCTGTGGGTCGGAGACTAATTCACCACAAATTGAAATTATATTTATTAAGGGTCTGCTGTTAGCCAATAGATTACTACACACACAATGTGAAATTCAAATTCCTAATACTTACTTAAGCAGACGAGTGAGATAACTACTCAAATAACTAAATTGGTTAAAATAAATACTAATTATTTTTAATATTTTTAACTTTAAAATCATTAAAATTTGATTTTAATTATAGCCTTATACAATATTTATAGTGATAATTATTATATATACTCTTTGTTTAAAAATTAAAAAAAAAAAAAAACTTCACATATTTTTATCTTTTATCCCTTGCAGAACACAAAAATATATATTAGTTTTAATTAAGGTTTGGGTTTTAAAACCTTATTTTGTTTTGTTATCTATCTAGTGAGTTTTAATGTTATTTCTATTGACATGAGTAGGCTGTAGTGAGTCTCAGAACGAATACATGCTAAATTTAGCGAGACACGTTGTGTAACATCCTATTTTTTTTTGTTAGAGTCGCATCTGCGGATTTCACGTTTTGTTCGCATAACGTCTATGATAAATTTTTTTTTGTGATCTTTAAATAAAATGAATAATAATATAATATTAAAAATTATATTATTAAGTAATTTACTAATATCATTTATATTAGTAATTTATTACTTGATATTGGGTTCGAAAGATATAAAAAAGCCCGACTTTACTAATATCATTTACATTAGTAATTTATCGATTCTTTATTCTAATTAAATACCACTACTTGAGATAATTATTTGAGTTTTTATCAAGCCCAACTACCTTAATTACCTTCCAAGATATGTAAAATTTAACCTTGCTGATTCAGCGGCTCAAAATCGCGACACGCAGCACTAATGTGCCACGTGTCGTGGTGCATGCCTCCTCCCCTTTGATTAAGTGACACTTAGTCACTAATTACATGATATAAAAAGCACAAATCTTCTCTCTCTCTCTTCACAAATCAGGCGAAGCTATTCATGGGAGGAATGGGAGGTTTTGTTGATTTTCGGACTTTTTGAGCTTGATTTCTTGGGATTGTGACCCCTACAAAAATTCTGATCCGATAAAAGTAACTGTATCTTTTTTCTTTGTGCAGTGACATGCGTTATATTCGGTAAAATCTCGAAGTGGAGCTGCCTCTGCTAGGAACCAGTTCGGCCAAACTAAGAAAGGGGAGGAACCACCGAGTTTTCAATGTTTTCGCTCTGTTTGACCAATCAGAAACCTCTTCCGGTATCTTATGTATGTTTTGCACTTTACAGAGATAGAGTTTGACTCTTTAATCAATTAAAATTATGAATTAATTGATATATGTGGTTGGATTGTTATCTGTTGATGTCTGTTGCTCAAATCTGTGATTGTTGGCTATTGAAGTTTTAGCTGAATTACTGCTAAATTTGTTGTTGTGTTTTGACCATATTGAGGAATGAGGAATTGAGATATTGTTGTTGAATAATTGGATGAAATTTAAGTTATATAATAGTATGTAACTGAGTTCTGACGGTCGGATTTTGATTTGGAATTAATTATAACTAAATGAATATTTTGAACGTAGGTTTCGAGTAAAAAGGAGCAAGGTTTGGCATTTGAGAAAGATTTAATGAATAAAATTATTTATGTATAAATATTGGAATTTTATTAAAATTAATTGAGTTTGGTTTTTGAAAAAAATAATGGATTTACAATAAAAGGTTTAAAGCGGAAGATGTTCTTGGAAAAAATATGACTTTAATTGAATAAAAAAAGGTTTTATTTAAAAACGGAAGAACTATACCCAATTTACTTATTTCAATGAATTTTTGAGTATTTAAAAATTTATATAATATTTTGAATAATTTATAAAATAACCAGTGAAGATTGGGTCTCTTTTATAAGAGTTTAGAGTTATTTAGAGTAATTTTAAAGTACATCAATTTAATTAAAATAACTTGCAGAATATGCCATTTTTTCAAAGTTTAAGCATATTTACGTATTTTATTCCCGTGGGCATATTTATGCATATTTATAAAAGTATTTATAGATTTTAAGAATAACTCTGAGATATTTGAAAAAGTGATTGTAATATTAAATCTCATAATCCACTCTATTTTAATTTATTATTTTAGAGAAATTGTGGAATTAAGGATAAAGAATTATTATATCTTGAAAGTTATTTGATTATGTGATAAGATAATTATGGTTGGAAGTACTACACCAATGACTCTTCTTGTCATCGATTTATCCGGCGATTTGCCGAAGAGTAGTACGAGCACTATAGCCCAATAGTGTGACCTGTCACTTTAATCGTGAGAGTGGTACGGGTGCTATAGCCCAAGAGCGTGCGAGCGCTATAACCCAAGAATGTTCCGGAAACATACCCCAAAGCGATAGCAACGAGAGACAACGTCTGTAAGGATGTAATGTCAGGCACGGGTCAAAAAATGATGGACGAGCTCATTACCTACACTAGGACTAGACATGCATCATACTTATTTGCGCATATTTCCTGTGTGTTTTAAATTCGTTCTTGTGGTTGTATGTTATGTGCTATTTGCTCTTGATTGTTGTTTGTTCCATGTTCCTTTGTTGTGGTCTGTTTGATCTAGGACACGTGGCCGATATACATAAAAAGCAACGTAACTTGTTTCACCCCGATCCTACTAAGAACTCCTCAGTTCTTACCCCTATCTTCCTATTCCCTTCAGATGAAGACGGGTGTCATTTTCTATGAGCTCGTGGAGCCTTATGTGTACGAGGATCTTATCCTTCACAGCTTCTATGTGGTGGCCGTAGTGCCTCGAGTTCGTAAGTACATTGTTAGAGATCTTTCCTTTCAACACTCGCTAACTTCACCCCTCTTTGATCTTGATGCACTGTATGCTTTTCCGCTGTCTTGATTACATCCCAATTCTGTTCATCATCTTTTTTATCACGTGCATGGAGTTCCTGTTCTAGCACAACAGGATGGTTAGGCGTTGCCTGAGCCTGGCCTTATCATCGATTACTACATCATTGAGTCTCCTCCAGTAGATTAGGATAGGTCGATAGAGTTTCTTTCTACTCACTCCTCTGACTCTTTCACCATAGAACCTATCGGGAGTTCCGCTGCAGCTTCTGGTAAGCCCTCAGCAGTTGAGCAGATTTCTCCTAATGGTATAGCTTCCGTAGACGATAGCAGTGATGGTAGTCGCCAGAATACATCAGAGGTCATCGTTATTTCTGACGACGAGGACATCGAGGAGATAGAGATTGTGGATCTAAATTTTGAGGATGATGAGGATCCCGAGATGGATGTAGAGATCGTGGACTTGACTTCTAACAGTGATTAGGTAGTGACATCAGCATCTTCTTTTGGCAGCCCTTCGGTTTAGTGATTTTTTTTGTTTTAGACTCTCACTTTTGTTTATTTTTTTTAGAGTGGTGCACGAAACTGGCTCCGCAGAATTCACACAGATAGACCGACAAGTATACCGGGTCGTCCAAGTAATACCTGAGGTGAGTCAGGATCGATTCAACGAGGATTGTTGGTTTGAGCAAGCAATGGACACCTTGCAGATCATAGTTAGGTGGATAGAAAATATAGTTTGTCACGGAAAAAGCATAAATAAATAATTAAATAAAAGTTACTTGATAGACAAGAATTCAATGGTGATAGAATGGTTGAGGCTTCGGAGATGCTTTGTCTTTCCGGATTAACTTTTCTTACTGTCTTCTTCAATAACTTTCTGATTCCTTCAATGGTAGACATAAGTGATTAACTCATGTCCTCTCATCAAGTTAACCTCCTCCACTCCAGGAATCTACCACGTTGAGATGACTCATGTCCTCTCATCAAGCCACCTCTTGGTTTCTCACTGTGGCAAAAGATGAAGCTCTAAGCAATCTACTCCCCTTCACGATCCTACCCAAGGTGCCACAGACAAGGCAGATCTTCCAGATCAGAGAGTGCTGCTTCTCTTACTCTAGCCTTAACACCACAGAGACTTCACACACCCATAGTCAACGAGATTATATGTCACATATCCAAAGTTGTTCAGATGCTTTATTGGAATCCGCAATGCAATCTCTAACTTTAGTTCAACACTATCTGGGTCAGGAATCGCATGACACCCATGTAGAACAAGGGTGATTGATGAGCGGATAATTTATACACTTTTTGGCATTGTTTTTAGTATATTTTTAGTAGGATCTAGTTACTTTTAGGGATATTTTTATTAGTTTTTATGTTAAATTCTCATTTCTGGACTTTACTATGAGTTTGTGTATTTTTCTGTGATTTCAGGTATTTTCTGGCTGAAATTGAGGGACTTGAGCAAAAATCAGATTCAGAGGTTGAAGAAGGACTGCTGATGCTATTGGATTCTGACCTCCCTGCACTCAAAGTGAATTTTCTGGAGCTAAAGAACTCCAAATGGCACGCTCTCAATGGCATTGGAAAGTAGACATCCAGGGCTTTCCAGCAATATATAATAGTCCATACTTTGCCCGATTTTAGACGATGCAAAAGGGCATTGAACGCCAGTTCTACGCTGCAGTCTGGAGTTAAACGCCAGAAACACGTCACGAACCAGAGTTGAACGCCAAAAACACGTTACAACTTGGCGTTCAACTCCAAAAGAAGCCTCTGCACGTGTAAACTTCAAGCTCAGCCCAAGCACACACCAAGTGGGCCCCGGAAGTGGATTTATGCATCAATTACTTACTTCTGTAAACCCTAGTAGCTAGTTTAGTATAAATAGGACATTTTACTATTGTATTTGAGAATATATGATTTTTAGTTTATCTTTGGATCATATTGATCATGTTGGGGGCTGGCCATTCGGCCATGCCTGAACCTTCATCACTTATGTATTTTCAACGGTAGAGTTTCTACACTCCATAGATTAAGGTGTGGAGCTCTGCTGTTCCTCATGATTTAATGCAAAGTACTACTATTTTTCTATTCAATTCAACTTATTCCGCTTCTAAGATATCCATTCGCACCCAAGAACATGATGAATGTGATGATTATGTGACGCTCATCATCATTCTCACTTATGAACGCGTGCCTGACAAACACTTCCGTTCTACATGCAAACAAGCTAGAATGAGTATCTCTTAGATATCTAATACAGAGGACCAAGTCCGAGATATTAGAATCTTCGTGGTATAAGTTAGAACCCATGGATGGCCATTTCTGAGATCCGAAAAGTCTAAACCTTGTCTGTGGTATTTCGAGTAGGATCTGGGAAGGGATGGCTGTGACGAACTCGCGAGTGCTGGGCATAGTGACAGACGCAAAAGGAGGGTGAATCCTATTCTAGTATGATCGAGAACCTCCAGATGATTAGCCGTGCCGTGACAGAGCATTTGGACCTTTTTCACAGAGAGGATGGGATGTAGCCATTGACAACGGTGATGCCTTACAGAAAGCTTGCCATGGAAAGGAGTAGGAATGATTAGATGAAGACAGCAGGAAAGGAGAGGTTCAGAGGAACGAAAGCATCTCTATATGCTTATCTAAAATTCTCACCAATGATTTACATAAGTATTTCTATCTTTATTTTCTGTTTATTTATTATTATTATTCGAAAACTCCATAACCATTTGATATCCGCCTGACTGAGATTTACAAGATGACCATAGCTTGCTTCATACCAACAATCTCCGTGGGATCGACCTTACTCACGTAAGGCTTTATTACTTGGATGACCCAGTGCACTTGCTGGTTAGTTGTATCGAAGTTGTGAATGAAAAACGATTTACTAAGACGTGCGTACTAAGTTTTTTTGGCGCTGTTGCCTGAGATCACAATTTCGTGCCCTAGTGATTATCACGAGTCACCCTCAATTCATAAGTTGAAGAACGAAGTTGCATAAGAGAATAGAATCAGACATATTGAATGAAAACAGTAATATTATTGATCCATGAAACTCAGCAGAGCTCCTAACCTTAACCTTAGGAGGTTAGTGACTCATGCTGATAGAAAAAAATACAATGGAAACGTAAAAGTGGGCAAGAGTCCTCTAACAAGGATGAACTCTTGTATATATATACTAATTTAATGACTAAGGATTACAGAAATAAGATAAGCTAAGTTGATAGTGCGAAAATCCACTTATGGGGCCCACTTGCTGAGTGTTTGGACTGAGTTTGAGTGTTTTCCATGAGCTAGTACTCCTTAGGGGCATTAAACGCTGGCTAGGGACTCCATCCTGGGCGTTGGACGCCAGCTGCTCCCCTGTGGGCGCTGGACGCGAGGAATGGGGCTGGTGGCTGGCGTTGAACACCAGTTTTGGGCCTTCATTTTCGAAGCAAAGTATAGACTATTATATTTTTCTGGAAAGCCCTGGATGTTAACTTTCCATAACCGTTAAAGAGCGTGCCATTTGGACTTCTATAACTCCAGAAAAGCTCTTTCGAGTGTACGGAGGTCAGATCCTGACACCATCTACAGTCCTTTCTCTGTCTCTGAATCAGACTTCTGCTCAAGCTCCTCAATTTCAGCTAGAAAATATCTGAAATCATCATAAAACACACAAACTCAAAGTAGAATCCAAAAATATGAATTTTGAACTAAAACCTATGAAAACTTAATAAAACTTAAACAAAACATACTGAAAACTATATGAAAATAATGCCAAAAAGCATATAAAATATCCGCTCATCAGAATACCAAACTTAAACTGTTTCTTGTCCCCATGCAACCAAAAATAAGTAGGATTAAAAAGAAATAGAAGAATACAATAAATCTCGGAGTTTTCAATGAAGCTCAGTTTCAATTAGATGAGCGGGACTAGTAGCTTTTTGCTTCTGAATAGTTTTGGCATCTCACTTTCCATTGAAGCTCAAAATGATTGGCATCTTTAGGTACTTAGAATCCAGATGATATTATTGATTCTCCTAGTTAAGTTCTTTTTTATTCTTAAACACAACTTCTTTAGAGTCTTGGCTGTGACCCTAAGTACTTTATTTTCCAGTATTACCACTGGATACATAAATGTCACAAACACTTTAACTGGGTGAACCCCTTAGGATTGTGATTCAGCTTTGCTAGAATCCCCAGCCAATGGTGTCCAGAGTTCTTAAGCACACTCTTTGCTTTGGATCACGACTTTAACTGCTTAGTCTCAAGTTTTTCACTTGACACCTTCACACCACAAGTATATAGTTAGGGAAGCAACTCATTTAAACTACCTAGGCTAAGATATTTCTTTTAGGCCCTCCTAACCATTGATGCTCAAAGCCTTAGATCCTTACTCTTGCCTTTTGGTTTTAAGAGCTACTGGCTTTTTGCTCTTGCCTTTTGGTTTAAAGAGCTTATTGGCATTTTCTTTTTCTGCTATATTTTTTTTCGCATATAATTTTTTCTTTTATTGCTTTTGCTACTTTTTCTTGCTTCAAGAATCAAATTTTGGATTTTTCAGATTACCAATAACACTTCACTTTCATCATCATTCTTTTAAGAGCCAACATTCTTTAACTCCAACATCAAATATGCACTGTTCATTCATACATCCAGAAAATAAAAGTAATGCCACCACATCAAATAATTGAACTACTCTTAATATATAACTCGAAATTCATGCATCTTAATTTTTTTTTTCAAAGAAAATTTTCTTTTAAGCAAGGTGATAGATGCATGAAATATTTCATAACTATAAGACATAAATTAAAGATGATCATTGGTAGCACAAATTCCCATACCTTTGTACTGTTGTACCAGCAAGTGTACTGGGTTGTCCAAGTAATACCTAAGCGAGTCAGGGTTGATCCCATGAGGATTGTGGCTTGAATCAAGCTATGGTTATCTTGCAGGTCTTAGTCAGGCAGAATCAGAAGGTTGTTGGTTTTCATTCATCAAGAGAAACTATTTAATGCTGAATAAAGAAAAGAGATAGAAAATACTTATAGGAATAGGATCAAGGATTGGAGTTGCTTTATCTTTCTGAATTAACTCTGGTACTACTGTCTTATTTGCTTGTGAATGATCTTCTTCTCTGGCGGGCTGTATGTGATCAATGCCATGGGCCGTGGTCATTGATCTTCTTTGCTACAAATTGAATGCCATTGGCCATGGTCATCCAATCTGACGAAGGGTGAAGCAGATAACAGTTCATTCTCTCGATCCTACTCAAAGCGCCACAGACAAAGTTGAATCTTCCGAATCAGAGAACGCTGCTTCTTTGGATTCTAGCCTATACCACGAAGACCCTAATATCCCCGAAAATCGGCTGAACTGGTGTCTCGAAAAGTCCCCAACGGAGTCATGGATTAACCGTCTGAGAGATGTACAAACATAGCTATTGGCTCGTGCTTTCTGGTCACGTATTCACACGAACCCAAGTAGACGCGGGTGTTTGTCAGGCATGTTCATCTTAATGTGATGAACAGAGATAATTGGTTGGATCATCCTATTCACCACGATGAAGAACAGATTATACATCTTAGAGATAGATCAAACACAGATCGGAGAAGAAATAGTAATACTTTTATTAATTCATAAGACTCAGCAGGGCTCCTCTCCTCAACCTAGGAGGTTTAGAAACTCATACTGAAAGTAAAACACCATGTAAAACTCAAAAATATGATCCAAAAGCTCTAAATTACATTAAATACTAAACAGATGACTAGTAAGGGTAAAACAGTCTATTTAGTGCTAAAATCCACTTCTGGGGCCCACTTGGTGAGTGTTTGGGTTGAGCTTTGATGAGATCCACGTGCTATGAGGTCTTTTCGGCGTGGAACGCCAGCTAGGGGTCCTCTTTGGGTGTTTGTACATTGATCTCTGCTCTCTGGGCGCTGGACGCCAAGAAGGGGGCAGGAGGCTAGCGTTGGATTCCAGTTTTGGGCCTTCTAATCCGAAGCAAAGTATGGACTATTACATATTGCTGGAAAGCTCTGAAAGTCAGCTTTCCATAGCCATTAAGAGTGCTCCATTTCGACTTTTTTAGCTCCAGAAAAGCTCTTCGAATGCAGGTAGGTCAGATCAGAGACAACATCTGCAGTGCTTTCTTTGTCTCTGAATCAGACTTCTGCTTCAGCTCCTCAATTTCAGCCAGAATATACCTGAAATTGTCCAAAAATACAAAAACTCATAGTAGAATCCAAAAATGTTAATTTAACACTAAAACCTATAAAAACTCAATAAAAAAAAAATAAAAACTACTAAAAACTATATGAAAGTGATGTCAAAAAGCGTATAAAATATCCGCTCATCACAACACCAAACTTAAACCGTTGCTTGTACCCAAGCAACTAAAAACAAAATAGGATAAAAAAGAAAATTAAGATACAATAAATTTCTAAGTTTCGAATGAAGCATAGTTACAATCAGATGAGCGGGACTTAGTAGCTTTTTGCCTCTGAATAGTTTTGGCTTCTCACTATCCATTGAAACTCAGAGATGTTGGCATCCTTAGGAACTTAGAATCCAGATGATATTGTTGAATCTATTAGTTAAGCTTATTTGGATGCTTGAACACAGCTTTCAGAGTCTTGGTCGTGACCTTAAGCACCTTGTTTTCCAATATTATCACCAGATACAATAATGCCACAAACACTTTAACTGGGTGAACCTTTTCAGATTGTGACTCAGCTTTGCTAGAGTCCCCAGATAGAGGTGTTCAGAGTTCTTAAGCACACTCTTTTGCTTTGGACCACGACTTTAACCGCTCAGTCTCAAGCTTTTCACTTGACACCTTCACGCCACAAGCACATGGTTAGGGATAGCTTGGTTTAGCCAGTTTGGCAAGGATTTTATTTCCTCTGGGCCCTCCTATCCACTGATACTCAAAGCCTTGGGTCCTTTTACCCTTGCCTTTTGATTTAAAGGGTTATTGGCTTTTACAATCTGCCCTCATTTTCCTGCATTTTTGGGCAGTAATGGATTTTTTTGCTTTTTATTTTTTCTTTTCGCCATTTTTTCTTTCTCTTTTGCATGCTATATATATATATTTTCTTTTGCAATATGCTTTTTCTTCTGCCTTTGCTGCTTTTTCTTGCTTCAAGAATCAATTTTCAGATTTTTCATATTATCAATAATATTTTTCCTTTTTTCTTATTCTTTCAAGAGCTAACATTCTAAAATTTTAACTTCAAATACGCACTGTTTAATCATACATTCAGAAAACAAAAAGCAAATGACACCACATCAAACTAATGAAACTAATCTTATTTTAAACATGAAATTCATGCATCTCTCAATTCTTTTTCAATAAAAATTTTTATTTAAGCAAGGTGAGAGATATATAAAATAATTTACAACTTAGTGACATCAATACAAATAATCATGCAACTAAAACAAGAGAATAGATAAATAAACAAATAGAAAACAGAAAAATAACAGGAAAGGGTTGTAAAGAGAACGAATCCACCTTTAATGGTGGCGCCTAGTGCTCCTCCTTGACAATCCAATGTGCTGCTTGATCTCTTCTATGTTATCCCTTTGCCTTTGTTGCTCTTCCCTCATAGCCCCTTGGTCTTCCTTTATGCCTCTTTGATCTTCACTTATTTCATTGAAGGTAGTGGCATGTCCTTGATGCTCCATTCTCAATTGCTTCATGTTAGTTGATAAACCACTATTTTATGGTTTATCTTGTGTTTTATTGAGTGGTTTCATCAAGTCATCACCCACTTATTCATACTAATTGCATGATTTTACATTTTCATTCCTAGTTTTATTCTATGGTTGAAAACTTGCTTCCTAAAGAACTTTAATTTATGTATTTTAATTCTCCTTTATACCATTCGATGCCGTGATCCGTGTGTTAAGTGTTTCAGGCTTTATAGGGCAGGAATGGCTTAGAGAATAGAGAGGAAGCTTGAAAAAATGGAAGGAACACAAGAAACTAAGGAGATGACCAGCGAACACCGACGCGCGCGCATGGCTCACGCGAGCGCGCGGAATGGAGAAAATTGCAGCGACGCGTGCACATGCCTGACGCGTACGCGTGGATTGGAGTCTGCACAAATGACGTGAAAGCGTGGACAACGTGTACGCATGACAAGGAAAATCACTGAATGACGCGCACGCGTGACTGACGCGTACACGTGACCTGCGCGATCTGCAGAAATAACAGAAAACACTGGGGGCGATTTCGGGCCGCGTTTTAACCCAGTTTTCAGCCTAGAAATACAGAATAAACCCAGGGAACATGAAAAGACTCAACAAACAATTTTTAGACACATTGATACATTCTCATTAGGATAGTTTTTAGGTTTTTAGATCTGAAATTAGAGAGGATTATTCTTCCTCTAGGTTCTCTTTACATTCCCAGTTTATTGCTTTTGCTTTTGGATATTGAAGAGTCATTACCTCCGTTGAAGATACTATTCTAGTTTGTTTCCTTACTTACTCTTTTATTTATTCCATATTCTTAATTCTTGTTTAAAGTAGTAAGTGGATTATTTTCATGAATTGTTAATGCAAAGGATTACTTTTACTTTTAATTAATTTTAAATCCCTATTTTATTTAAATTATCATGTTTTCTTCTTATATTTTTATGAGCGTTATATTCATGTCAATGGAGTAGACTCAATACTTGACATGGGGGTTGATTAAAAGGAGACACTTGAGTTGGAAGGCTTAAATGCTGATTAAACTAGAAGTTGTTGGCTAGTTCTGTATTTACTAACACTAGACCTTTTCAAGGGAGAGGACTAGGATTTGTGAATAAGAGCTAGCTCAATCACTTGACTTTCCTTTATTTAGTAAAGGTTAACTAAGTGAAAACAACAACCTTTTAAATACTACACTTAAGAGACCCCAACAAGGATAGAACTTCCAATTAATCATTCCCCCAGTCAAGACTTTTATCTAGAATATGAATAATCATTCTTAGTTTTTATTGCTTCAATTTACAATTATTTAATTACTCATTATCCAAACTCAACTCTCTTGGAATTTTCTAATTAATAAAATAGCACCCTTCCTTGCAACTCGTTGGGAGATGACCTGGGACTCATACTCCCAGTATTTTTATTCTAAATTTTTTTGAGACACCTTTCTAAATTGGTGAGGCATATTTTAGCTGGTTAAGAGCTATACTTGTAATGCTGTTCTTATATTACAATCTCTTAATTGGCCTAACTTCTGCCACGCACCAGTTTTTGGCGCCGTTGCTGGGGAGTTGTAATTGTGTGCTAAGTTATTAATTAGTGTATATATTTTTATTTTTTATTTGCACATTTTCTTTTTATTTTATTACCATGAGCTATATGTTTCTTTCATTGTATGACGCGTTCACTGCCTGATCCGAGCTTAGCCGCATTTGATCCTGGAATTGAAAGAACTATTTCACGTATTAGGCGAGCTCAACGTCGGTTAGCCTTTGAGGGTGGTAAAGTGATTGTTATCAATTCACCAGTCTCATCTGAGGACAAATCTGAACTGCCATCTGAGCGAAACAAGCTCCTTTACTACTGATTCAGTTGATTCACGTGCAGATAGAATGGCAGCACCTAGGAGGATTACTCTCCAGGAAGCTGGAGCCCCAGATTTTACAATGCAGCCGTATCAAGTACATCATCCAACTCTGGCTGCAGATTTTGAACTGAACACTGCACTAATCAACTTAATGCCCAAGTTTTATGGCTTACCTGCTTAGGAGCCCATCAAGCACCTCAGGAATTTTCAGACAGCCTGTTCTATTGTTAGGCGTCAGGGTGCAAATGAAACTTCTATTCTGTTAACTGCCTTCCCATTTTCTCTTGAGGGAAAGGCAAGGGAGCGGTACTACTCCCAACCTGAAGCGACTGTTACTAACTGGAATATGCTCAGAAGAGAATTTCTGGAAAAATACTTCCTAGCTGAAGTTATAGACAGACTAAGGAAAGAGATCTCATGCATTGTTCAAGGTGAATCAGAAACTCTCTACGAGTACTGGGAGCATTTTAAGAACCTTCTAGATGCATGTCCCCATCACATGATTGACAGGCTAGTGTTGATCAGCTATTTCACTCAAGGCATGAAGCCTCGGGATAAAACTACACTAGATGGTGCTAGTAATGGTTCTCTGAAAAAGTATAAGACCGCAGATGAAGCATGGCAATTGATCAGCAACTTAGCTGAGTCCACCAGGAATCACAGGAACAGGAATAGCCACTCAAAAGCCATTGCAGAAGTTTTTTCTAGCACTGAGACTACTGCTCTTACGCAGAGTATATGTGAAATGACTAACCTACTGAAGCAATTAGAGTTGAATCAACAACAACAAGCTCAGCCTTCCCCACCACAGCAAAGCCAACAGTTAGTTCCCCAAAGAGTATGCGGCATATGTGCTAATTATAGTCATTATACTGACGAATGCCCATAGCTCCAACAAGAAGACAATACTGTGGCAGTGATGAGCGGATAATTTATACGCTTTTTGGCATTGTTTTTAGTATGTTTTTAGTATGTTTTAGTTAGTTTTTATTATGTTTTTATTAGTTTTTAAATAAAAATTACGATTCTGGACTTTACTATGAGTTTGTGTATTTTTCTATGATTTCAGGTATTTTCTGGCTGAAATTGAGGGACCTGAGCAAAAATTTGATTCAGAGGCTGAAAAAGGACTGCAGATGCTGTTGGATTCTGACCTCCTTGCACTCGAAGTGGATTTTCTGGAGCTACAGAAGCCCAATTGGCGCGCTCTCAATTGCTTTGGAAAGTAGACATACTGGCCTTTCCAGCAACATATAATAGTCTATACTTTGCCCGATATTTGATGGCCCAAACCAGCGTTCCAAGTCAGCATAGAAATTCTGGCGTCAAAACGCCAGAACTGGCATAAAAGCTGGAGTTAAACGCCCAAACTGGCACAAAAACTGGCGTTTAACTCCAAGAAAAGTCTCTACACGTGAAAGCTTCAATACTCAGCCCAAGCACATACCAAGTGGGCCCAGAAGTGGATTCTGCATCATTTACTCATGTCTGTAAACCCTAGGTTACTAGTTTTCTACAAATAGGACCTTTTACTATTGTATTTTGGAGAATGATCTTTGGACGTTTAGTCCTTAGACCTTGGAGGCTGGCCATTCGGCCATGCTTAGACTATTTTCACTTATGTATTTTCAACAGTGGAGTTTCTACACACCATAGATTAAGGTATGGAGCTCTGCTGTTCTTCATGAATTAATGCAAAGTACTACTATTTTTCTATTCAATTCACGCCTACTTCTTCTCTAAGATATATACTCGTTCTTCAACTTGATGAATGTGATGAACTGTGACACTCATCACCATTCTCACCTATGAACGCGTGCCTGACAACCACTTTTGTTCTACTTGCAAACAAGCTTGAATGTGTATCTCTTAGGTTTCTATTCTAATATTAGAACCTTCGTGGTATAGGCTAGAATTATTGGTGGCCATTCCTGAGATCCAGAAAGTCTAAACCTTGTCTGTGGTATTCCGAGTAGGATCTGGGAAGGGATGACTGTGACGAGCTTCAAACTCGCGAGTGTTGGGCGTAGTGACAGACGCAAAAGGATCAATGGATCCTATTCCAACATGATCGAGAACCGACAGATGATTAGCCGTGCGGTGACAATGCATTTAGAACATTTTCACTGAGAGGACGAGAAGTAGCCATTGACAACGGTGATGCCCAACATAAAGCTTGCCATGGAAAGGAGTATGAATGATTGGAAGAAGGCAATAGGAAAGCAGAGGTTCAGAAGGAACAAAGCATCTTCATACGCTTATCTAAAATTCCTACCAATAAATTACATAAGTATCTCTATCTTTATTTTATGTTTTATTTATCTTTTAATTATCAATTATCCATAACCATTTGAATCCGCCTGACTGAGATTTACAAGATGACCATAGCTTGCTTCAAGCCGACAATCTCCGTGGGATCGACCCTTACTCACGTAAGGTTTATTACTTGGACGACCCAGTGCACTTGCTGGTTAGTTGTGCGAAATTGTGAAGAAGAACTAATATTAAGAACGTGCGTATTAAGTTTTTAGTGCCGTTACCAAGGAATGAACGATCACGATTTCGTGCACCAAGTGTTTGGCGCTGTTGCCAGGGATTGTTCGAGTTTGGACAACTGACGGTTCATCTTGTTGCTTAGATTAGGTAATTTTATTTTATGTTTAAGCTTTTTTTTCTTTTCTTTTTTTTCGAAAAAAAATATAATAATATTTCTATTCTGTTCTTCAGAGTTTTTAAGAATGAATTTTATAGTTTCATGATGATTTGTTGAAATTTGGCTGGTTGTGAAACCATGTCTAAACTTTTGGACCGAGGTTTCAACTTATCATCACAAGAGCTTGATGATTTCTATCAATCTTGCTGTTGAAAGTAATGATCTGCTAAAGCTTGGCTGGCCATTGGCCATGTCTAGTGTTTTGGACCGAAGCTTTCACTGAAAGCTTGGCTGGCTAGTAAGCCATGTCTAATTCCTGGACCAGAGTTTTAGACTAACATTGCATGATTCTTGGAATTCTTATTAAAAATTTTGAATCTCTTTATTTTCTTTTTCCATATAATTTTTTGAAAAATCACAAAAAAATTTATAAAATCATAAAAACCAAAAAAACATTTTGTGTTTCTTGTTTGAGTCAAGTGTCAATTTTTAAGTTTGGTGTCAATTGCATGTCTTTATTCTTCTTGCATTTTTCGAATATATGCAATATGTTCTTCATTGATCTTCAAGTTGTTCTTGATGATTCCAGTGCTCTGATCTTTAATTTCTCTTATTTTGTGTCTTTTGTTGTTTCTTACATGCATTTTTAAATTGTTATATTCCTTAGTATACAAACTTCTGAGTATGGTGTCTTGCATGCATTGTTTATTTGATCTTAGTTGCATTTTTTATTGTTTCTCATCATTAAAAATTCAAAAAAAAATTTTAAGTTGTGTCTTTTTAAGTCAATAACACAGAGAATTGAAGATTCAGAACATGCAGCAGAGGAATTACACAGAGTGGGCGTTCAAAACGCCCAGTGAAGAAGGAAAACTGGCGTTTAAACGCCAGCCAGGATACCTGGCTGGGCGTTAAATGCCCAAAAAGGTAGCATTTTGGGCGTTAAACACCAGAATGGATGCCATTCTGGGCGTTTAACGCCAGGAGGACACTAGAGGGAAGATTTTGTTTTTAATTCAAATCTTTTTCAAATTTTCATAATTTTTCAAAATCAATTTTTTTCAAATCATATCTTTTCAATCAGATCTTTTCAAAATCAATTTCTTTTCAATTTTTTTATTTATTACTATTTTCGAAAATCCTTGCTACAATTAGTGATTTAATTCAAAATTTTCAAGTTGTTACTTGTCTATTAAGAAAGGATCAAAAGTTTTAATTCTAGAATCATATCTTTTAATTTCTTGTTGGTCAAGTAATCAACTTTAATTTTAAAAACTTTCTTCTTTTAAATTTGATTCTCAATCATATCTTCTCAATCATGTCTTTTCAATCACATCTTTTTCAAAATTAAGTTTCAATCATATCTTTTTTATTTCTAATTTCAAAATCTTTTTCAAAAATCACTTAATTTCTTTCCCAATCTTAGTTTTCGAAAATCATTTACCAAATTTTCAAAATTACTCTTAATTATTTCAAAATATTTTTACTTTATTTTCGAAAATTCTTCCCCTCTTCCCACATCCTTCTATTTATGGACTAACACTCCTCCTCAATGTACAATTCGAACTCTATCCCTCTTGATAAGTTCAAATTCTTTCTTCTGTACCTTCTCCTTCTATTCTTCTTTACCTCTGACACCTCAAGGAATCTCATACTGTGACATAGAGGATTCCATATTTTCTTCTCCTCTCTTTTCATATGAGTAGGAGCAAGGACAAGGGCATTCTTGTTGAAGCTGATCCTGGACCTGAAAGAACCTTGAAGAGAAAGATTAGAGAAGCTAAAGTACAACTCTCTGTAGAGGACCTAACAGAACTTTTTAAACAAGAAGAAGACATGGCATCCGAAAACAATAACAATGCCAATAATGCAAGGAAGGTGCTTGGTGACTTTACTGCACCTACTCCTGACTTCTATGGGAGAAGCATCTCAATCCCTACAATTAGAGCAAACAACTTTTAGCTTAAACCTCAATTAGTTTTTCTGATGTAACAGAATTGCAAGTTTTATGGACTTCCATTGGAAGATCCTCATCAGTTCTTAGCTGAATTCTTACAAATCTGTGACACTGTCAAGACCAATGGGGTTGACTCTGAGGTCTATAAACTTATGCTTTTTCCCTTTGCTATAAGAGACAGAGCTAGAACATGGTTGGATTCACAACCTAAAGAAAGCCTGAACTCTTAGGAAAACCTAGTCAATGCCTTCTTGGCAAAATTCTTTCCACCTCAAAAATTGAGCAAGCTTAGAGTGGAAGTCCAAACCTTCAGACAGAAGGAAGGTGAATCCCTCTATGAAGCCTGGGAAAGATACTAGCAAATGATCAGAAGGTGTCCTTCTGACATACTTTCAGAATGGAGCATCATAGGTATTTTCTATGATGGTCTATCTGAACTATCCAAGATGTCATTGGACAGCTCTGCCGGAGGATCTCTGCATCTGAAGAAGACGCCTACAGAAGATCAGGAACTCATTGAAATGGTTGCAAATAACCAATTCATGTACACCTCTGAAAGGAATCCTGTGAATAATGGGACAAGTTAGAAGAAAGGAGTTCTTGAGATTAATACTCTGAATGCCATATTGGCTCAGAACAAAATATTGACTCAACAAGTCAATATGATTTCTCAGAGTCCGTCTAGAATGCAAGCAGCAACAGGCAGTACCAAAGAAGCTTCATCTGAAGAAGAAGCTTATGATCCTGAGAACCCAGCAATGGAAGAGGTGAATTACGTGGGAGAATCCTATGGAAACACCTATAATCCTTCATGGAGAAATCATCCAAACTTCTCATGGAAGGATCAACAGAGGCCTCAACAAGGCTTCAACAACAATAATGGTGGAAGAAATAGGTTTAGCAATAGCAAGCCTTTTCCATCATCTTCTCAGCAACAGACAGAGAATTCTAAGCAGAGCCACTCTGACTTAGCAACTGTAGTCTCTGATCTAATTAAAACCACTCAAAGTTTCATGACTGAAACAAGGTCCTCCATTAGAAATTTGGAGGCACAAGTGGGTCAGCTGAGCAAGAAAGTTACTGAACTCCCTCCTAGTACCCTTCCAAGCAATACAGAAGAGAATCCAAAAGGAGAGTGCAAGGCCATCAACATAACCCACACGGCCGAACCTGGAGAGGAGGAAGAGGCAGTGATCTCCACTGAGGAAGACCTCAATGGACGTCCACTGGCCTCCAAGGAGTTCCCTAATGAGGAACCATGGGAATCTGAGGCTCACACTGAGACCATAAAGATTCCATTGAATTTACTTTTGCCATTCATGAGCTCTGATGAGTATTCTTCCTCTGAAGAGGATGAAGATGTTACTGAAGAACAAGTTGCTAAGTACCTTGGAGCAATCATGAAACTAAATGCCAAGCTATTTGGTAATGAGACTTGGGAGGATGAACCCCCCTTGCTCACCAAAGAACTGGATGACTTGACTAGGCAGAAATTACCTCTGAAGAGACAAGATCCTGGAAAGTTCTCAATACCATGTACCATAGGCACCATGACCCTTGAGAAGGCTCTGTATGACCTAGGTTCAAGCATAAACCTCATGCCTCTCTCTGTAGTGGAGAAGCTAAGAATCCTTGAGGTACAAGCTGCAAGAATCTCACTAGAGATGGCAGACAATTCAAGAAAATAGGCTTATGGACTTGTAGAGGATGTCTTGGTAAAGGTTGAAGGCCACTACATCCCTGCTGATTTCATAATCCTAGACACTGGGAAGTGTATAGATGAATCTATCATCCTTGGCAGACCCTTCCTAGCCACAGCAAGAGCTGTGATTGATGTTGACAGAGGAGAATTGGTCCTTCAAGTGAATGAGGACTCCCTTGTGTTTAAAGCTCAAGGATCTCCCTCTGTAACCATGGAGAGGAAGCATGAAAAGCTTCTCTCAATATAGAGTCAAACAAAATCCCCACATTCAAACTCTAAGTTTGGTGATGGGAGGCCACAACCAAACTCTAAGTTTGGTGTTGAGAGGCCATCATCATGCTCTGAGAATCTGTGAGGCTCCATGAGAGCCCACTGTCAAGCTATTGACATTAAAGAAGCGCTTGTTGGGAGGCAACCCAATTTTACTTATCTATTTTAAATTTCTATTTTCCATTGTTATTTTATATTTTCTGTAGGTTGATAATCATGTGAAGTCACAAAAACAATTGAAAAAGCAAAAACAAACTATAAAACAGAATGAAAAATAGCACACCCTAGAGGAGAAGCCTACTGGCGTTTAAACGCCAGTAAGGACAGCAGAATGGGCATTAAACGCCCAGTCTGGCACCATTCTGGGCGTTTAACACCAGAAATGGGCACCAGACTGGCATATAACGCCAGAAAAGGGCAAGAAGCTGGTGTTAAACGCCAGAAAGGGGCAGCAACCTGGCGTTTAATGCCAGGATTGGCAACAGAGGGCATTTTGCACGCCTAATTGGTGCAGGGATGAGAAATCCTTGACACCTCAGGATCTGTGGACCCCACAGGATCCCCACCTACCTCACCATTCAAAATTCAAACCACTTTCCCTCCCAAATCCACCTTTACATGGCCGAACCTTACCCTCTCTCCACTCCTATATAAACCTAATCTTCACCCTTTCATTTTCACATATCTTAAACACTACTTCTCCCCCTTGGCTGAAACACTAACCCCCCTTCCATCTCCTCTATTTCTTCTTCCTCTACTCTCTTCCTTCTTATTTTGCTCAAGGACGAGCAAACCTTCTAAGTTTGGTGTGGTAAAAGCATTGCTTTTTGTTTTTCTATAACCATTTATGGCACCTAAGGCCGGAGAAACCTCTAGAAAGAGGAAAGGAAAGGCAAAAGCTTCCACCTCCGAGTCATGGGAGATGGAGAGATTCATCTCAAGGGTGCATCAAGACCACTTCTATGAAGTTGTGGCCAAGAAGAAGGTGATCCCCGAGGTCCCTTTCGAGCTCAAAAAGGGAAGCTGGTTCAACTAAGAAGGCATGACCTTAAGCCCGTGGCTAGGGGATGGTTGGAGTTCATCCAACACTCAATCATTTCCACTAGCAACTGATTTGAAGTTACTATAGACCGGGCTATCATGATCCATAGCATCATGATTGGAGAGGAAGTAGAAGTTCATGAGGTTATATCCCTAGAACTCTACAAGGTGGCGGACAAGTCTTCTACTTTGGCAATGTTAGCCTTCCCTCATCTCATTTGTCATCTCTGCAATTCAGCTGGAATTGACATAGAGGAAGACATCCTCATTAATGAGGACAAGCCCATTACTAAGAAAAGGATAGAGCAACAAGAGATCTCACTCATGGACAAGAACATGAGAAAATTCCTCATCATGAAATCCCTGAGATGCCTCAAGGGATGAATTTTTCTCCACAAAACTATTGGGAGCAAATTAACACCTCCCTAGGAGAATTAAGTTCCAATATGGGACAACTAAGGGTGGAGCACCAAGAGCATTCTATCCTCCTTCATGAAATTAGAGAAGATCAAAGAATCATGAGAGAGGAGAAACAAAGGCAAAGAAGAGACATTGAGGAGCTCAAGCACTCCATAAGATCTTCAAGAGGAAGAACTAGTCGCCATCACTAAGGTGGACCCGTTCTTTAATTTCCTTGTTCTTTATTTTTCTGTTTTTCATTTCCTATACTTTATGTTCTATCTATGTTTGTGTCTTTATTACATGATCATTAGTGTCTTAGAGTCTATGTCTTAAAGTTATGAATGTCCTATGAATCCATCACCTTTCTTAAAAGAAAAATGTTTTAATTAAAAAAAAGAAGAAAGAAGAAGAAAAAAAAGTGCATGAATTTCGAATTTTAAAACAGATTAATTATTTTGATGTGGTGGCAATACTTTTTATTTTTCTGAATGAATGCTTGAACAGTGCATATTTTTTATATTGTTGTTCATGAATGTTAAAAAAGTAGGCTCTTGAAAGAATAATGAAAAGGAGAAATGTTATTGATAATCTGAAAAATCATAAAAATGATTCTTGAAGCAAGAAAAAGTAGTGAATAGCAAAGCTTGCAAAAAAAATGGCGAAAAAAAAGAGAGAAAAAGAAAGAAAAAAGGAAAAAAGCAAGCAGAAAAAGCCAATAACCCTTTAAACCAAAAGGCAAGGGTAATAAAAAGGATCCAAGGCTTTGAGCATCAGTGGATAGGAGGGCCCATAGGAATAAAATCCTGGCCTAAGCGGCTAAACCAAGCTGTCCCTAACCATGTGCTTGTGGCGTGAAGGTGTCAAGTGAAAACTTGAGACTGAGCGATTAAAGTCGTGGTCTAAAGCAAAAAGAGTGTGCTTAAAAGCTCTGGACACCTCTAATTGGGGACTCTAGCAAAGCTGAGTCACAATCTGAAAAGGTTCACCCAGTTATGTGTCTGTGGCATTTATGTATCCGGTGGTAATACTGGAAAACAAAATGCTTAGGGTCACGGCCAAGACTCATAAAGTAGCTGTGTTCAAGAATCAACATACTGAACTAGGAGAATCAATAACACTATCTAAATTCTGAGTTCCTATAGATGCCAATCATTCTGAACTTCAAAGGATAAAGTGAGATGCCAAAACTGTTCGGAAGCAAAAAGCTAATAGCCCCACTCATCTAATTAAGACTGATCTTCATAGATGTTTTTGGAATTCATTGTATATTCTCTTCTTTCTATCCTACTTTGTTTTTGGTTGCTTGGGGACAAGCAACAATTTAAGTTTGGTGTTGTGATGAGCGGATAATTTATATGCTTTTTGGCATTGTTTTTAGTATGTTTTTAGTATGTTTTAGTTAGTTTTTATTATGTTTTTATTAGTTTTTAAATAAAAATCACAATTCTGGACTTTACTATGAGTTTGTGTGTTTTTCTGTGATTTCAGGTATTTTCTGGCTGAAATTGAGGGACCTGAGCAAAAATCTGATTCAGAGGCTGAAAAAGGACTGCAGATGTTGTTGGATTCTGACCTCCTTGCACTCGAAGTGAATTTTCTGGAGCTACAGAAGCCCAATTGGCACGCTCTCAATTGCGTTGGAAAGTAGACATCCTGGCTATTCCAGCAATATATAATAGTCCATACTTTTCCCGAGATTTTATGGCCCAAACCGGCATTCCAAATCAGCATAGAAATTCTGGCGTCAAAACGGCAGAACTGGCATAAAAGCTGGAGTTAAACGCCCAATCTGGCACAAAAGCTGGCGTTTAACTCCAAGAAAAGTCTCTACACGTGAAAGCTTCAATACTCAGCCCAAGCACACACCAAGTGGTCCCGGAAGTGGATTCTGCATCATTTACTCATTTCTGTAAACCCTAGGTTACTAGTTTTCTACAAATAGGACCTTTTACTATTGTATTTTGGAGAATGATCTTTGGACGTTTAGTCCTTAGACCTTGGAGGCTGGCCATTCGGCCATGCTTAGACTATTTTCACTTATGTATTTTTAACAGTGGAGTTTCTACACACCATAGATTAAGGTGTGGAGCTCTGCTGTTCTTCATGAATTAATGCAAAGTACTATTGTTTTTCTATTCAATTCACGCCTACTTCTTCTCTAAGATATACACTCGTTCTTCAACTTGATGAATGTGATGATCCGTGACACTCATCACCATTCTCACCTATGAATGCGTGCCTGACAACCACTTCCGTTCTACATGCAAACAAGCTTGAATGTGTATCTCTTAGGTTTCTATTCTAAGATTAGAACCTTCGTGGTATAGGCTAGAATTATTGGCGGCCATTCCTGAGATCTGGAAAGTCTAAACCTTGTCTGTGGTATTCCGAGTAGGATCTGGGAAGGGATGACTGTGACGAGCTTCAAACTCGCTAGTGTTGGGCGTAGTGACAAACGCAAAAGGATCAATGGATCCTATTCCAACATGATCGAGAACCGACAGATGATTAGCCGTGCGGTGACAGCGCATTTGGAATATTTTCACTGAGAGGACAGGAAATAGCCATTGACAACGGTGATGCCCAACATAAAGCTCGCCATGGAAAGGAGTATGAATGATTGGAAGAAGGCAATAGGAAAGCAGAGGTTCAGAAGGAACAAAGCATCTTCATACGCTTATCTGAAATTCCTACCAATGAATTACATAAGTATCTCTATCTTTATTTTATGTTTTATTCATCTTTTAATTATCAATTATCCATAACCATTTGAATCCGCCTGACTGAGATTTACAAGATGACCATAGCTTGCTTCAAGCCAACAATCTCCATGGGATCGACCCTTACTCACGTAAGGTTTATTACTTGGACGACCCAGTGCACTTGCTGGTTAGTTGTGCGAAATTGTGAAGAAGAACTAAGATTAAGAACGTGCGTATTAAGTTTTTAGCGCCGTTACCAAGGAATGAACGATCACGATTTCGTGCACCAGGCAGCTACTCATAACTTCTATGACCGCCTGAATCAAGGATACAATCAATAAGGCGGCAAATACAACCAAGGTGGGAACTATAGCCAAGGATGGCAGGACAACTCTAACCAAGGTTGGAGAGATAATTCCAACCATGGCTGGAGGGACAACTATAATAGAGGAGGCAGAGACAACAATAGAAATTAGAGGTGGAATAACAACAACAGATAGTAGAATCAGAACCAACCTTACAGAGCTCCTCACCTAAGGCACTAACACAACCAACAACAAGTCCCTCAGCTCACTTATCCCACTTCCTCATCAAATGACGAGATGCTTCGTTTTCTTGTACAAGGACAACAAGACATGCAGACTACACTGAACTCTACTTTAAATGGTCTGAATGCCACTTTACAAGCTCTCGCCACCCAGATAGATTCATTACCTACTTCCACTAACCAACCTTTAAGCTCCAGTGGAATTCCTTCTCAACCCTTACCTAACCCCAAGGGTGGCATCAATGCCATCACTTTGAGGTCCGGAACCACACTACCAGAGATATATCAGGAGGATCCAAGCCCAATAGAACATGCCTCAATTGAAGACTCAGTGGAAGTGGAAGATGCGGAAATGGAAGACGCTGAAGAGGAAGATGAAGTACAAGACAAGGTTGAGGAAGAAGTAGCCCAGCAAAGGAATGAAGCACCAAAGGATGCAGAAGCTACAAGTAGCACCATTCCTATCCCATTTCCACACCTTGCAAGGAAGTTCAGAAAGCATATGGAACTTGATCCCAAAATAGTAGAAATTTTCAAAAAGGTTGAGGTAACTGTTCCCCTTTTTAATGTTATTCAGCAAGTACCTAAATATGCAAAGTTTCTGAAGGATTTATGCATACACAAAGATAAAATTAATGAATTAGAAACTATCCCTTTAGGTAGTTCTATATCTGCTTTAATGGGAGGTATACCTGAAAAATGTAGTGATCCAGGTCCATGCATGGTAAACTGTACCATTGGAGGTGTAATATTTTCTGATTGCATGTGTGACTTAGGAGCGTGTGTTAGTATATTGCCATTGTCTATATATGATACTCTAAGGCTCCCTCCCTTAAAAAGGTCGGCAGCTCATTTTGTGTTAGCAGATTAAAGCATTATTACAGTAGTTGGAATTGCTGAAGATGTATTAGTGAGCATTAAGGGGCTCACATTTCCCATTGACTTCTATATCCTGGAAATGCCCCCTAATTACTCAGGAAGACCATCATCAATCCTGCTTGGAAGACCATTCCTGAAGACCTCGAAGTTCAAGCTGGATGTATTCTTAGGAACTTACTCCTTTGAGATAGATGGCAGAACAGTAAGTTTCAGTTTAAATGAAGCTATGAAGCACCCTCCGAAAGATCATTCTGTCTTCCAGTGCGACATCATTGATGAAACTGTAGCTGAACTTCACCAAGAAGAATTAGAAGATAAGCACATGGAGCAAGGTCCAAGTGTGGGGACACCCTCTGAACATGATGAAGACACCTTACCATTACCACTAGCCCCGGATGATCCAGAACCTAGCCATGAGCAGAAATTGGAATTGAAGCCCATTCATCCACACCTCAAGTATGCTTACCTTAAGGATAATCAGAAGTTCCCAGTTATCATTGCAAGGGAACTCACTTCTCAACAGGAGGAGCAACTGCTCAGTGTGCTGAGAATGCATAAGAGAGCAATTGGGTGGAGCTTGGCGGATATAGTAGGCATCAGCCCTCAAGTTTGTGAGCACAGTATATTTAGAAGAGGAATCAAAACCCGTCCGTCAACCCCAAAGAAGATTGAATCCCACCATCTTAGAAGTTGTCAAGAAAGAAGTAACCAGGCTATTTGAAGCAGATATCATTTACCCCATCTCAGACAGTGAATGGGTCAGTCCAGTACAAGTGGTGCCCAAGAAGTCTGGAGTCACAACAATAAAGAATGAGCATGGAGAGCTCCTGACAACTAGAGTGTAGAATTCATGGAGGGTTTGCATTGACTATAGGCATCTCAACCAAGCTACTCGCAAGGATCATTACCCCTTGCCATTTATTGATCAGATGCTTGATCGCTTGTCAGGTAAATCCCATTATCGCTTTTTAGATGGTTATACAGGCTACTTTCAAATTCATATAACTCCTAAAGATCAGGAGAAGACCACTTTTACATGTCCCTTTGGAACGTATGCATACAAAAGGATATCTTTTGGCTTATGTAATGCACCTGCTACTTTCTAAAGATGCATGATGAGTATCTTTTCAGATCTTATTGAGAACTGTATGGAAGTATTTATGGATGATTTTAGCGTATATGGTGATTCATTTGACCTCTGCTTGGATAGTTTAGCTAGAGTATTGGACAGGTGTGTTAGTTCAAACCTTATATTGAATTTTGAAAAATATCACTTTATGGTAAAACAAGGGATTGTTCTAGGACATGTTGTCTCCAAAACTAGTATTTTAGTAGATCCAGCAAAGGTAGATGTCATTTCTAGTTTACCTTACCCCTCCTCCGTGAGGGAAGTCCGTTCGTTCCTAGGCCATGAAGGTTTTTACAGGAGATTCATTAAGGACTTCAGTAAGGTAGCATTACCTTTATCCAGACCGCTACAGAAAGATATTGAATTCGAATTCAGTGAGGATTGCATAAAAGTGTTTGATAAGCTGAAAATCGCCCTGACTCAAGCTCCAATTGTGAGAGGACCAGACTGGAGCTAGCAATTTGAAATTATGTGTGATGCCTCCAACCATGCAGTAGGAGCGGCGCTGGCTTAGTGTGAAGGTAAGGATCCTTTCGTAATTGCTTATGCATCTAAAACCTTAGATGCTGCTCAGTCTAATTACACTACTACTGAAAAAGAGCTTCTTGCTATTATTTTTGCTCTGGATAAATTCCGAGCCTATCTACTTGGTACTAAGGTAGTAGTGTACTCGGACCATGCAGCTCTAAAATATTTATTAGCTAAAAAAGAGTCTAAACCAAGGTTGATACGTTGGATACTGCTGCTACAAGAATTTGATTTAGAAATTAAGGATAGGAGTGGTAACCAGAATTTAGTGGCAGACCACTTGAGTCGCCTTGAGCACATTAAGGATGACTCCACTCCTATAAATGATGCTTTTCCATTTGATAGCTTGCATGCAGTATTTGAAGTAGCTCTTTGGTATGCACCTGTAGCTAATTATCTAGTTAGCCATACTTTCCCTCCCAATTTTACTAAACATCAAAGGGACAAGCTGAAAAGCGAGTTTAAATATTATATATGGGATGACCCCTATTTATGGAGGTGTGGTGCTGACCAGGTAATTAGGAGGTGTATACCTCAATCAGAATTTCAGTCCATTTTAGAGGCATTCCACTCTTCGGAGAGTGGAGGACATTTTGGCCCTCAAAGAACAGCTAGAAAAATTTTAGACTGTGGATTCTGGTGGCCTACTCTTTTTAAAGATGCTGCTGAATTTTGTAAATCTTGTTTCCCATGCCAAAGATTTGGTAATATATCCAAGAGGGATGAGATGCCTCAACAGATTATGCTTTTCTGTGAAATTTTTTATGTTTGGGGCATTAACTTCATGGGTCTATTTCCAAACTCTAATGGTTACCTTTATATACTGTTAGCTGTAGATTACATTTCTAAATGGGTGGAAGCAATTCCTACCCATACTGATGATGCTAACACTGTTGTTTCCTTTGTTAGAAATCATATTATCTGTCGCTTTGGATCACCACGAGCAATCGTGAGCGATCAAGGCACTCACTTTTGTAACAGGAGACTAATAGGATTACTGAAGAAGCATGGGATAGTTCACAAAGTAGCAACAACTTATCATCCTCATACCAATGGACAAGTAGAAGTGTCTAACAGAGAAATTAAACGCATTCTGGAGAAAATAGTAAAGCCTCATAGGAAAGACTGGAGTGCCAGGCTACAAGATGCACTCTGGGCATATAGAACAGCGTATAAGACACCCATTGGGATGAGCCCCTTCCACTTAGTATACGGAAAGGCTTGCTACCTTCCAGTAGAGGTGGAACACAAGGCTTTCTGGGCTGTAAGGGAATGCAATATGAATTTTGAAGAATTTGGTGCTGAAAGAAAGCTGCAACTAGCAGAATTGGAAAATCTTTGCCTAGAAGCATATGACAACTTCAGACGATACAAAGAGAAGATGAAGGCTGTCCATGACAAGCACATAAAAAGGAGAGAATTCAGACCAGGGGAGTTAGTTCTTCTTTATAACTCCAGACTGAGACTTATGCCAGGCAAACTAAGATCAAGATGGGAAGGTCCCTATAGAGTAGAAAAGGCAGAGCCATACGGAGTTTTCACCTGCGTCATCCTTCTAGCTCCAAATTCATTAAGGTCAATGGACATCGCCTAAAGCTTTATCATGGTGAAAAGATGAAGGATCACAAAGAACTAGAGATTTTCCTCTTGGAAGACCCACCAACAGAAGCAGAATGAGCCTGAAGACCGTCCAACTTAAGGACGTAAAAGCAAAGTGCTAGGTGGGAGACAACCCACCATGGTATGATCGTTCAGTTTCAGTCTTAGTTTTATTTTACTTCTATTTTTGTTAATGACTCTTCTCATAACCTCTGCATATAGCCTGCATTTGCATTTGCATTCTGTATATAAAAAAATGCACGCGACGCGCAAGCGTTGCTGACGCGTCCGCGTCATAGGTGCTTTCGAAACAGGAAGAAAAGAAGCAGAGAGTCACGCGGAAGCGTGGCTGGAGGCGTGCCTTAGGCACAACCATGCCCACGCGAATGCGTCGCTGACGCATCCGCGTCATTTTGAAAAATAGCCTCCCACGCGTGCGCGTCTCCCATGCGCACGCGTGACCCTGCGAAATCGACGTAAATAGGAAAATGGCAGAGAGTTATGGTGGAGTGGGGCTGGAATGGTGCTAGAAGCACAAGCCCTACCACACGAACGCGCGCCCCACGCGTCCGCGTCGTTTTTCAAAATATGGCCATTCACGCGATCGCATCACCGACGCGCACGCGTCACCCAGATTTTTGGCAAAATGCATTTAAAACAGAGAGTTGTGCGTACGCGAGGCTGCACTTGCGCCAATAGCACAAATCAGGTCACGCGATTGCGTGACCCACGCGTCCACGTCACCTGAACTTATCACACACTACGCGATCGCGTGCTCCACGCGTCCGCGTCACATGCGACGCACAGCTTATCCAGATCAGCGCCTGATATCTTATCTTTTCTTCCCCAAATCCAAATCTTTTCTTTCCCTTCTTATTTCTTTCTTCTCTCTTCTTCCTTCTTTATTCTTTCTCACTCTTTACTTTCTCCCTTCCTTATTTTTCACATCTATTATCAAGGTTCTTTTCTTTCTTTCTTTACTTTTACTTTTCCTTTATTATTTTTATTTATGTTTTCTTCATTTTTTTCTTTTTACTTTCATTATCTATATTTTTTTCTTCCTTTTTTTCTTTATTCCTTTAATTGGTGTTAGAAATTTAATTGGGTAATTATTTTCTTTTATATTTTGCTTATGAGTTATTGTGGAATTGTTTGACAATTTATATTACTTCTTAAAGGATTACTTGCATGTTCACTTTAATACTTTCAATAACATATTCACCATACATGCTATGTGTTTGTGAAAAAGTACGTATGGCATTCCACATTATTTTTATATTACTCTATCTACTACTCTAATGCCTGTTTTTCACAAAACTCCTTTTCACATTTTATTGATTAAATATAATTGTCAATACAAATAAATTGTTAGTTTGAAAGAGTTGATAATCTAACTTGGACATTTAATGCTTGATCTATGCTACTCATGCCTTTGCCGGCATGCCAATAAACATCTTGTATTTAATAGCCATCACATGCACTTGCTATATTTTCATTGATGAACTTTTCACATGTAGTCATGACCATGTGTTAACGACATCCCTCTTTACCGTGCATTGATTATCACCTATACTATCATCTCCCTTGCTCGAACCCTTAGCTTTACATATTACTTTCTTTTTTCCTTTTCAGGATGGCCACCAGGAAAGGTAAAGAGAAAGCTACTCCCAAACCACCAGCAAGGAAAGGAACAAAAAGAACACTAGTGGCAGAACCATCTTCAATAGCAGTAAAGCCCTCAACAAAATAAATTAAGAGGATCATCAAGGTTGATGAAAAAGAGAAAGCCTTTCCAGCAAAGGACACTGTGCGGTTCACTAACCGCTACTGTGAGCAGATGTTCCCCATCATAGCTGAGAGAAACTATAACAATGAGTATCTACTCATCCTCCCGACCAACATTATTGAATTTGTTGAGCTGCAAATTGAACGAAGACAATGGGGATTCCTACGGAGACAGCCACGGTAGGTTAATCTTTCATGGGTAGTTGAATTCTACTCCAATTTTCACATGCCAACCATGCAGTCTGTCTATGTCCGTCAGAAGCAAGTCCCCATAACAGAAGAGGCCATTTAACGAGCTTTAGATCTTCCCTCTGTTCCAGAAGGATTGGACGCATTCCAAGAAGGCTCATTCAAATGCCAGACATACCAATTCGACTAGGACACCATTCTCAGAGTTATAGCACAACCTCGCAGCAGATGGATCTATGGATACCATCGATCTCGACCTAAGAGCATATTGGCTTCAGCACTCACCTCGGAGGCTCGAGTATAGGCACACATCATGTCCCATTACATCTTTTCGAGCACTCACGAGTCCTCTTTCACCGCAGACATGGTTGTTCTACTCTGGTGTATCCTTACATACCAGTACCTCAATTTACCAAGACACATTCGGCATGCTATGGGACATATACAGATTGCGGGCAACCTACCTTTTCCCACCTTGGTTTCAGATCTAGTCTCCGCAGCCAGAGTCTCCTACAGAACTGGGGACACCAAGGCCATAATTCCACGAGATGATCAGATAGTCCCTAATGGGAAATATATCAGACCTCCAGCAGCCACTACTAGCCGGCCTGTAGAATCGGCCCAGGATACTCCTTCTTCTTCCACATCACAAGCACCTTCAACAAACCAACTGCTCCATCAGATAATTGAGAGATTAGACCGGCTTGATCGGAAAGGAAAGGAAAGGGAGCGCCGTAACAAGCACCGATTCACATACCTCAAGGAACTGCTTGTTGGTCACCACCCACCTAAAGAAGACCCAGACACCCCAGACTCCACTTCATTTACCAGCATAGGGAGCCATGATGGTCCCGATTGTAGATATGCTGCTACCAGCCCCCTTTTGTTCCCGACTAATGGCACCGAGGACGGTGCCAAGCTTTAAGTGTGGGGAGGTCGGTCAGTACCTGACTTCCGGAGGTAATTTCTCTTTCTTAGCACCAATAGAATAGGATATTTATTTAATTTTTCTTTTGTTAGGATAGGATAAATTACATAGCAATAGGTTATTTGCATGCATGTTCTAATTGGTTAAAAATCAATAAGTTTCTTTTAAGACCCTATTTTTGAAAATTTTCACTGATTTAAATCAAAACTCTTGTGTTAAACTTGTTTGGAAGTTGTATTTGGAACATAGTTAAAAGCTAAAACACACAACCTGTGAGACTTGAGCTTAATGACATGGTTACATTATTTAACCATAAAATTTTATTCTTGTGTGTTTGCTTCTCTATGATTGTGATCTATATTTTGTTCCATCCTATATGTCCAATGTTTAATGTGTTATATGCATGCATATGATTGAGGCCATTATTTTATTAACTCACTTACCCCAAATAGCCTACCCTTCTATTTACCTTTGTTAGCCACTTTGAGTCTTTTAATCCCATTTGTTATATATTTTACCACATTACTAGCCTTAAGCAGAAAAACAAGTAATACCCCAAATTGAATCTTTGGTTAGCTTAAGATAGAAATTGTGTGTCAATTAAGTGTTAGAAAATTGTGGAAACATGGGTTAACAAGGAAATGTGTTATGCTAAAATGTTGAGAATTTGGGCACCTACTCATGTGAAACTAGAAAAATTATAAATCTATGTGCATTGATAAGCTATGTTTATTTTTACTTTTACTTATAAAAAAATGTTTAAATAAATAAGTGATTAGATAAATGAATAAGGGGACAAAATTACCCCAATGCTAAATTAAGTTCAATAAAAATCAATGCATATGTGATACAAGTTAAGAGAAAAGTTAATGCATGAGTATGTAAAACAAAAGTGGGAAAATTTTGGGTAGTTAAGGATGATTTAAGAAGAAAATAGAGTATGTATATTAGGTGATAGCTTAGGATAATCAAGGATTCAATTTATAGCTCACTTAGCCATATATATACCCTCACCTTTACCTTGGCCCCATTACAACCTTGAAAAGACCTCATGATGTTTGCATTGGTACATTAAATACTTATTGATTGGTTAGGTGAACAAGGTTTAGAGAGCATGATTAGAGAGGAGTAGAGTGATTACCCTATACACTAGAGTGACTAGAGTGCACATACACCATCAGTGAGGGTTCAATGCTTAATTCTATGTTCCTTGCTTTCATGAGCTGTCTTCCTACGAGTTTACTTGTTTTTACTGTATAGTTTGAATTATTGGAATTTGATTTATTTTTGTCTTAAAGAACTTATTTTTTTTGACTAAGTAGGCAAAATCATTTTATCATATAGTTGCATTCATATAAATAGATTGCATTACATTGCATGAGTCTTACTTTTCCCTACTCATTTGTTTTATCTCCTTAAGCTAAGCATGAGGACATGCGAATGTTTAAGTGTGGGGAGGTGGATAAACCACTATTTTATGGTTTATCTTGTGTTTTATTGAGTGGTTTTATCAAGTCATCACCCACTTATTCATACTAATTGCATGATTTTACATTTTTCTTCCTAGTTTTATTCTATGGTTGAAAACTTGCTTCCTAAAAAACTTTAATTTATGTATTTTAATTCTCCTTTATACCATTCGATGCCGTGATCCGTGTGTTAAGTGTTTCAGGCTTTATAGGGCAGGAATGGCTTAGAGAATGGAGAGGAAGCTTGCAAAAATGGAAGGAACACAAGAAACTAAGGAGATGACCAGCGAACACAGACGCGCGCGCATGGCTCACGCGAGCACGCGAAATGGAGAAAATTGCAGCGACGTGTGTGCGTGCCTGACGCGTACGCGTGGATTGGAGTCTGCACAAATGACGCGAAAGCGTGGACGACGCGTACGCATGACAAGGAAAATCGCTGAATGACGCGCACGGGTGACTGACGCGTACACGTGACCTGCGCGATTTGCAAAAATAACAGAAAATACTGGGGGCAATTTCGGGCCGCATTTTGACCCAATTTTCAGCCCAGAAACACAGAATAAAGCCAGGGAACACGTAGAGACTCAACAGACAATTTTTAGACACATTGATACATTCTCATTAGGATAGTTTTTAGGTTTTTAGATCTGAATTTAGAGAGGATTATTCTTCCTCTAGGTTCTCTTTACATTCCCAGTTTATTGCTTTTGCTTTTGCTTTTGCTTTTACTTACTCTTTTATTTATTCCATATTCTTAATTCTTATTTAAAGTAGTAAGTGGATTATTTTCATGAATTGTTAATTCAAAGGATTACTTTTACTTTTAATTAATTTTGAATCCCTATTTTATTTAAATTATCATGTCTTCTTCTTATATTTTTATGAGCGTTATATTCATGTCAATGGAGTAGACTCAATACTTGACATGGGGGTTGATTAAAAGGAGACACTTGAGTTGGAAGGCTTAAGTGCTGATTAAACTGGAAGTTGTTGGCTAGTTCTGTATTTACTAATGCTAGACCTTCCCAAGGGAGAGGACTAGGCTTTGCGAATAAGAGCTAGCTCAATCACTTGACTTTCCTTTATTTAGTAAGGGTTAACTAAGTGAAAACAACAACCTTTTTAATACTACACTTAAGAGACCCTAACAAGGATAGAACTTCCAATTAATCATTCCCCCAGTCAAGGTTTTTTATCTAGAATATTAATAATCATTCTTAGTTTTTATTGCTTCAATTTACAATTATTTAATTACTCATTATCCAAACTCAACTCTCTTGGAATTTTCTAATTAATAAAATAGCACCCTTCCTTGCAACTTGTTAGGAGACGACCTGGGACTCATACTCCCAGTATTTTTATTCTAAATTTTTTTGTGACACCTTTCTAAATTGGTGAGGTGGATTTTAGCTGGTTAAGGGCTATACTTGGAACGCTGTTCTTATATTACAATCTCTTAATTGGCCTAACTTCTGCCATGCACCATTAGTGCTTAATTCTCCAAGAGAAGTTTGCCATTGATCCCAATAGCTTTGGGGAGAAAAATACATCCCTTGAGGCATCTCAGGGATTTCATGATGAGGCGGATGCACAGGCTCTTGTGCATGCTCTCTGGTTTGCTCCATTCGCTTCTTAGTGATGGGCTTATCCTCTCTAATGGAGACATCTCCATTTATGACAATTCCAGCTGAATTGCATAGGTGACAGATAAGGTTTGGGAATGCCAACCTGACATTGGTGTGAGGCTTCTCAGCTACCTTGTACAATTATTGAGGAATTACCTCATGTACTTCCACCTCAGTTCCAATCATGATGTAGTGAATCATGATGGCTCTGTCAATGGTTACTTTTGACTGGTTGCTAGTAGGGATGATGGATCTTTGGATGAATTCCAACCATCCTCTAGATTTGGGCTTTAGGTCAACCCTTCTTAACTGAATGGGCTTACCTTGGGAATCCCTTTTCCATTGTGCGCCTTCTACACAGATATCTGAGAGCACTTGATCCAATCTCTGATCATGGTTGACTCTCTTAGTGTAAGGATGAATGTCTCCTTGCAATAGAGGCAAGTTGAACGCCAATCTCACACTTTCCGGGCTGAAATCTAGGATTCTTCCTCGGACCATGGTGATCCAATTCCTTGGATTTGGGTTCACACTAGTGTCATGGTTTTTGGTAACCCATGCATTAGCATAGAACTCTTGCATCATGAGAATCCCAACCTCTTGGATGGGATTAGTTAGGACTTCCCAACCTCTTCTCCGGATTTCTCTTCAGATTCCGGATACTCATTCTTCTTGAGCATGAAAGGGACCTCAGGGATGATCACTTTCTTCTCAGTCACTACTTCATAGAAGTGGTCTTGATATGATTTGGTGATGAATCTCTCCATCTCCCAAGATTCAGAGGGATTGGCTACTACCTTTCCTTTTCTCTTCTTAGAGGAGTCTCCAACCTTGGGTGCCATGAATGGTAATGAAAAAAAAAAGCTATACTTTTCTAACACCAAACTTAAAACTATGCTCGTCCTCAAGAAAAAATTAAATTAAGAAGAAGAATGGAGTAGAAGAAGAAGAAAATAGAAGGAGGGAGAGGGAGAGAGAGGGCTCGGCCTTTGTGGGTGTTTTAGTATATGAGAGGTATGTGTATGAAGGGTGATGGAGAGGGGTATTTATAGGAGTGGTTAGGGCTTTGGGTTCGGCCATAGGGTGGGTTTGGGGGGGGATTTAATTTTGAAGTGGGTGGGGATAGGTAGTAGTTATGATGGTTTGGGAAAATTGTATGGAATTTATTAGGCTAGGGTTTATAGGGAAGTGTGTATGAGGAAGTGTGAAAGTAGGTGGGGATGGGTAGGGGTAGGTGAAGATGCTGTGGGACCCACAGATTCTGCTAGGGAATTCCAGATTCCCTGCTGTCTTGCACTGGTGTTTGAATGCCCAGGGACTGCTCCCTGGCTGGCGTTCAATGCCAGTAATACTCCCCTCTTGGGGCATTGTTCAACTTTGATACTCCATCCAGAGTGCTCTGTTTTTACTGCTATAAATTCTGTCTCTTGACTGATGCACATGATCATGACTCTAACAACTGAAAGAAAAAATGAATACAGTTGAGTAAGGTTGGGTTGTCTCCTAACAAGCGCTCTTTTAAAGTCATTAGCTTGACCTTTAACTCCTTTTGGAGGAGAGTATGGGCTCAGATTTTTGCTCCTGACAGTGAATTTTCTTCATGTCCTCTCATGAATGAGCTCTACATGCTCTAGAGATAGGACACAACTCACTGTATGTGGTAGGACTGGATTCTTAGTGAAGACAACTCTCATACCAGGTAAGAGGCCTTCAGTATGAACTTTCTTGTTCCTCCAGCCTTTAGGTACTTTCTTCTTAGTACCTTTGTGCTTAGAGCTTGTTGAGGGCTGTCCAACACCGAACTTAGAATTGATGTTTGGGAGCTTTGTAAAGCTCTGCATAGAAAGAGAGGGTTGGCACACTAGGTGTTGCACAGTTATCTCTTTCTTATCAAAGGGAAAATTAGGATTGGTCATCTTGAATAAGATGTAGTCCTCTTCTAATTGAAAAACCATTTCTCCCTTAGCTACATTAATCAAGGCTTTTGTAGTAGCTAACAAGGGTCTTCCAAGGATGACATAGTCATCCTCATCCTCTCCAATGTCCAAGACAATGAAGTTTGTAGGAATGTAGTGGTTTTCAACCTTAACCAATACATCCTCCACTAAGCCATATGGCTTCTTCATGGTCTTGTCTACCATCTCTAGTGAGATGTGTACAGTTTGTACCTCAAGGATTCCCAACTTCTCTATTACTGAGAGTGGCATGAGGTTGATGCTTGACCCTAGGTCACATAGAGCCTTTATAAAGGTCACAGTGCCTATGGTGCAAGGAATCAGAAAGCGTCCAGGATCTGGAAGCTTTTGAGGTAGCTTCTGCTGAACCAGAGCATGGAGTTCTTTGGTAAGCAGTGGAGGTTCTTCCTCCAGAGGCTTTGTACCAAATAACTTGGTATTCAGCTTCATTAGAGCTCCTAGGAAACGAGTAACTTGCTCTTCCCTAATGTCGTCATCTTCACTTGAGGATGAGTAACTTGCATTCAAAGGAACCTCAATTGTCTTTATGGTTTCCTTTGGTTCTGGGCTAGAGGGTTCTTGAGTGGAATTTAGGCACTCAGAGGGTGTGCTTTGGTTGGCATTCAATGCCAACTCTGTTAGCTTATTAGGCGTTGAACGCCCTTGCTGTCCACCCTGACTGGCGTTAAACGCCAGTTCTTCTAGAATTCTGGGCATTGAACGCCCAGCAGGGATGTCCTTGCTGGCGTTCAATGCCAGCTTCCCTGGGCTGGTAGGCATTGAACGCCCAGTGAGGGGTTCCTCACTAGCGTTCAGCGCTTGAATGGCTGTCTGGTTGGGCGTTGAATGCCCAATGAGGGGTTCCTCACTGGCGTTCAACGCCAAGAAAGCTTCCTATTTGGGTGTTGAACGCCCAGCCAGTGCTCCCACGCCAGCTTTTCTGCCAGGATGGGCGTTAAACGCCCAGTGAGGGCTTCCTCACTGGCGTTTAATGCCAGGCTTGCTACCATTATGGGCGTTGAACGCCCAATGAAGGCTTCTTCACTGGCGTTCGACGCCTTCCCAATCTCCTCTGTTTCGGCCTCAACCTCCATGGTTATGACCTTGCACTCTTCTCTAGGATTAACCTCCGTATTACTGGGAAGAGTGTTTGGAGGAGTCTTAGGGATCCTCTTGCTCAGTTAACCAACCTGTACATCCAAGTTTCTAATGGAGAACTTTGTTTCATTAATGAAACTATGGGTGGTCTTAGTGAGGCTGGAGACCAGAATGGCTAAGTCAGGAAGGCTCTGCTTAGAGGTCTCCATATTCCCTTGAGAAGATGGAAATGGTGGTGTATTATTAAACCTATTCTAGTTCCTACCACCTTGGTTGTTATTAAAACCTTGCTGAGGTTTCTGTTGATCCTTCCATGAGAGGTTAAGATGATTCCTCCATGAAGGGTTGTAAGTGTTTCCATAGGGCTCTACCATGTAATTCACCTCCTCCATGGCGGGTTGATTAGGATCATAAGCTTTTTCTTCAAGAGAAGCTTCCTGATTACTGCCAACTGCAGTTTGCATCCTAGTCAGATGTTGAGAGATTATGTTGACCTATTGGGTCAGGATCTTATTCTGAGCCAGGATGGCATTCTGATGCCAAGGCATCTTAGGCTGGTTTCACTAGCCTTTTTCTTTGTTTTTAGTAGGTTTTATGCACTTTCTTGAGCTATAAGTAATCATTTGGGTTAGAAATTCATGTATGCCTAGATTCATTTAACCATGGTTATTTTGATGCAATTTCATGAGACTTTGGCCATAATTACTTGTGTGATAAAAATGATGCACTTTCTCATGATGTTAGCAAGGCTTTGATGCATATATTAGTTGATGACAGGTGAAGAAATGCACGGAAGAAAGTTGAAGAATGGCCATGGAAAGGATAAAGAGGGAGCAACGTTGGTGGCCAAGTTGGACCACCAACATTGCCTCAAATGTTGAGAGGGAAGCTACTGCATAATTCTCTGATACTCACGTTGGAGGGAACGTTGGTGAGCCAACGTTACCTCCAACGCTGGACACAAAGTGCTTTCTGGACAATTTGAAAACTGTGTCGACGCGTACGCGTGCTCTACGCGCACACGTAGATTGTGCATTTTTGACAATCCATGCGCACGCGTGATTGACGCACATGCGTGGATAGGCCAACGTTAGAGGGAACGTTGCGAGGCCAACGTGCGCGATCTGAGCTCCAAAACCATATTTTGAAAAAAACACATCGACGCGCACGCGTACGTGATGCGCACGCGTGGATGAATCAACGTTGGAGGGAGCGTTGTTGGTCCAACACTGATACCAATGTCTTCGAAAACGTTTTAAAAAGTTGAGTTTGGGAATTTGCATCCACGCGCATGCGTAAGTCACGCGCACGCGTGGATGAGCATTTTGGCCCCAAACACGCGCACACATGAATAGTGCGGATGCGTGACCTGGTAAATTGTGCCATCCACACGCACGCGTAGATCACGCGTACACGTGGACATGAAAATGTTGGTACTCCAACGTTGAGTCAAACGTTGCCCAAAACATCCAAAATCAATTTTCTATGAAGGACGTTTGACTCAATGTTGGCCTTCAAACGTGGACTCCAACGTGAGCATCGAAATATGGCAATTGAAGCAGATCTTTCCTCAACAGCAAAGGGAGCCAATTGGAGCAACTTCAACCCATGTCAATTAAGGCCAAAAGCCCAATTCAGATACTGAAGATCAATGGAAGAAAGTGTATAAATAGCTTAGGATTCAAGTTAGTTAAGGGGGGCTGACAGATTGTATTGAAACTCTGCCCAATTTCCCTCTTTCTGCAATTTTTAATTCTGCAATGTATTTTCTAGATTCAATTTTCATTTTGAGAGCTATGAACAACTAAACCCCTTTCATTGGGTTAGGAAGCTCTATGTAATTCAATGGATCAATATTAGTTTTCATTCTTCTTCTTCTTTCTTTTCTCTTGATTTTACTAAAAAATTTCCGTTCTTCATCCAATTGGATAGTTGTCTTGGGAAAGAAGCTATTCATAATTGGATCTCCTCTGAACCTTGGAAAAGGAATGAGGAGATCATGCTAGAATTTCTTTCTCACATTGGATTAGATTGGGGTTTGGATGGATATCGTGACATATAATCCTACCAACACTTTGATCTATGAATATGTGTGGTATCTTCCCATGAGCACTTAAATCAAGGAATTGGACAATTGTTCATGCTTAGAGAGATTAGATTGCCAAGGAATTGGGATCTAATCACTTAAGATTGCTAAGGAGATCAATGAATGCATTGATTGAGGAAGAGATTAAAATGAATTTGATCCGGAGAATTATAATATCTCCTGACCCCAATGAGCTTTCCCATCTCTGATCTACCTATTCTTTTATATTTTGCTTCTTTAATTTCATGCTAAATCCCCATTCCCTTTTAATTACTTGTAATTTAAGTTTCTGTTCTTTATATTCTGCAATCTAATTTATGTTCCTTTAAATTCTTGCAATTTAAGTTTTTCACCAATTTTACTTTCTGAAATCCCAATTCAATTTTGATTTCGCTCAACTAGAACAATTCTCTAATTAACATTGATCAACCAACCAATCCCTGTGGGATTCGACCTCACTCTACAGTGAGTTTTTACTTGACGACAATCCGGTGTACTTGCCGGTAGAAAATTATTGAGAGACAGTTTTCAGGACATCACATTCAGAGTCTCAACTTCATGAACTCCTTTCTTCTGAGAGATTTCATGGTTTACAGGGTTTCTTTCAGAAGTGTACATGAACTGGTTATTAGTAACCATTTCAATGAGCTCTCTTACTTCTACAGGTGTTTTCTTCAAGTAGAGGGATCCACCTGCAGAGCTATCCAATGAAATCTTGGATATCTCAGACAAGCCATCATAGAACACGCCTATGATGGACCACTCTAAGAGCATATCAAGAGGACATCTCCTGATCAGTTGCTTGTATCTTTTTCAAGTTTCATAGAGGGATTCACCTTCTCTTTGTCTGAAAGTTTGAACTTCCACTCTAATCTTGCTCATCCTTTGAGGAGGAAAGAACTTAGCTAGAAACGCAATAACCAGCTTTTCCAAGAGTCAAGACTCTCTCTAGGTTGGGCATCCAACCAAAACTTAGCTCTGTCTCTTACTGCAAAGGGAAAGAGCATTAGCTTGTAGACTTCAGGATTAACTCCATTAGTCATTACAGTATCACAGATCTGTAAGAATTCTAATAAGAACTGATGTGGATCTTCTATTGAAAGTCTATGGAATTTGCAGTTCTACTGTAGAAGAGAGACTAACTCAGGCTTAAGCTCAAAATTGTTAGCTCCAATGGCAGGTACAACAATGCTTCTGCCATAAAAGTCAGAGGTAGGCATGGTGAAGTCACCAAGGACCTTTCTAGGCTCCTCTTGTGGTTTGACAATATCCTCTGTTTCTTGTGCAAAACTTTCTGAAAGGTCTCTTTCGGAGTATTGTGCTTTAGCTTGTTGTAAACACCTCCTCAGAGTCTTCTCAGGTTCAGGATCAGGAGTCAAGAGAGGTTCTTTATCCCTGTTCCTGGTCATAAACAAGAAGAAAAGAAAGAAAAGAAAAGAAGAAGACTAGTTCTGCCAATAGGCAAGAAGCTTCTCCTTAAAGTCAGAAGTAAAGAAAGAAGAAGAAGAAAGAAAAGAAGTAAAAGAAGTAGAAGAAAAATACCTTAGAAATAGTAGATAAGAGTGAATAAAAGAAGATAGAATAAAAGAGAAAAGAAGAAAGCTTTTTGTGCCACTTGAATCAAAGAGCTTCTAGTTAGATGTGAAGAAGAAAGGAAATAAGATAAAGAAGTGAAGATGGAAGAAGGGGAAGAAGAAGAAGTCGAATAAATAGATGTGAAAAGAGAAGAAGTATAAATAGAAAAAGTAAATAAGAATTAAAATATTTTTTTATTTTAGTTATTTATTAGTTTTTGAAAATTATGGTTAATAATTTAAAAATATTTTAAAATTAGTTAGTTAATTTTCGAAAATAGAAGAGAGAAAGAAGAGGAAGAAGTTTTCGAAAATTAAGAGAGATGATAGTTAGTTAGGTAGTTTTGAAAAAGAAGAGAGAGAAGAAGATATTATTTTCAAAAATTAAGAATAGAAGGAGTTAGTTAGAAGGTTTTGAAAAAAAAGAAGAGAAAGAAGAATAGAAGTAGTTTTCGAAAATTAAGAAGAGAGAGTTAGTTAGGTGATTTTAAAAAAGATGAGAGAGAAGATAAGATATTAATTAAGAAAAGATTTTAAAATAAAATAGAGGATAAGATAAGAAAAGATTTTGAAATTTGATTTTGAAAAAGATTTAATTTTGAAAATTGAAATTTGAATTCTTAAAGTTGAAAATTTGAAAAAGATAAGATGAGATTTTTAAATTTTGAAAAAGATAAGAAAAAAATAAGATTTTTGAAAAAAGATGAGATTTTTAATTTTGAAAAGATTTGATTTTTGAAAACTTGACTACTAAGATATGATAAGATAAAAATTTAAAATCAAAATATGAATTTTTATTGTTATTTTCAAAAATTATGGTTAGAATTAAGTTAGAAAAGATATTTTTTTTTTTTGAATTTTATGATGAAAGAGAAAAACACACAAAAGACACAAGACTTAAAATTTTTAGATCTAGCACCCTTGATTTTTGAAAATTTTGAGGGAAACACAAGGGGACACCAAACATAAAAATTTTAAGATCAAAACGCAAACAAGACTCAAGAACACTTTGAACACTTATAAGAACACAAAGAACAAAATTTAAAGACTCAAAGAACTCAAGAACATAAATGAATACCAAACTTAAAATTTTTAGAAAACTAACAAGAAATTTTCGAAAATTAAAAGAAAATAAACAAGAAAACACCAAACTTAAAGACTTGGCACAAGATTTAAACAAAGAAAAATTATTTTTGAAAATTTTTTGAAAGAAAGACTCAAAGGAACAACAAATTACCAAGAACATAAGCACAACTCTCTAACCAATTGAACACAAAAAATAAAAATTTTTGAAAAACCTTTTTAAAGTTTTCAAAAAAAAATAGAGAACAAGAAAATAAATGACTCAACAAGAACACAAACAAAGACTCAAATCAAGAACACAAATTAAAGAAAAGAAAAATATTTTTGAAAAAGGTTTTTAAATTTTCGAAAATTTGAAGAAGAAGAAAATAAACATTAAAAACTCAAATCAAAGTTAGACTCTTGCAAAAATCAAAGACTCAACAAGAACATAAATTGAACAAAGAAAAGAAAAATATTTTTGAAAAGGTTTTTAATGATTTTCGAAAATTAAAGAAGAAGAAAACAAAAATAAAAGACTCAATTAAAATAAAATAAAATAAAATACCTGATCTAGGGAGCAAGACAATCCGTCAGTTTGTCCAAACTCAACAATCCCCGACAACGGCGCGAAAAACTTGGTAGCACGAATCCCCAAACCTTTGTACTATTGTACCAGTAAGTGCACTGGGTCGTCCAAGTAATACCTGAGCGAGTCAGGGTCGATCTCATGAGGATTGTGGTTTGAAGTAAGATATAGTTATCTTGTAGGTCTTACTCAGGCAGAATCAGAAGGTTGTTGGTTTTCATTCATCAATAGAAACTATTTAATGCTGAATAAAGAAAAGAGATAGAAAATACTGATAGGAATAGGGTCAAGGATTGGAGTTGCTTTGTCTTTCTTAATTAACTCTGGTACTACTGTCTTCTCTACTTGTGAATGATCTTCTTCTATGGCAGGCTATATGTGATCAATGCCATGGGCCGTGGTCATTGATCTCGTCTGCTACAGATTGAACGCCATTGGCCGTGGTCATCCAATCTGACGAAGGGTGAAGCGGATAGCAGTCCATTCTCTTGGCGATCCTACTCAAAGCGCCATAGGCAAGGTTGAATCTTCTGGATCAGAGAATGCTGCCTCTTTGGATTCTAGCCTATACCACAGAGACCCTAATCTTCCTGAAAATCGGCTGAACTAGTGTCTCGAGAAGTCCCCAATGAAGTCGTGGATTAACCGTCTGAGAGATGTACAAATATAGCTATTGGCTCGTGCTTTCCAGTCATGTATTCACACGAACCCAAGTAGACGCGGGTGTTTGTCAGGCACTTTCATCTTAATGTGATGAACAGAGCTAATTAGTTAAATCATCATATTCACCACGATGAAGAACGGATTATACATCTTAGAGATAGATCAAACACGAATCGGAGAAGAAATAGTAATACTTTATTAATTCATAGGACTCAACAGGACTCCTCCCCTCAACCTAGGAGGTTTAGAAACTCATACTGAAAGTAAAACACTATGTAAAACTCGAAAATACGATCCAAAAGCTCTAAATTACATAAAATAAATTCCTTAAATACTAAACAGATGACTAGTAAGGGTAAAACAGTCTATTTAGTGCTAAAATCCATTTCTAGGGCCCACTTGGTGAGTGTTTAGGCTGAGCTTTGATGAGATCCACATGCTATGAGGTCCTTGAGGCGTGGAACGCCAGCTAGGGCCTCTTCTTTGGGCGTTTGTACATTGATCTCTGCTCTCTGGGCGCTGGACGCTAGGAAGGGGGTAGAAGGCTGGCGTTGGATGCCAGTTTTGGGCCTTCTAATCCGAAGCAAAGTATGGACTATTATATATTACTAGAAAGCTCTGGAAGTCAGCTTTCCATAGGCTTTGAAAGTTCTCCATTTAGACTTCTATAGCTCCAGAAAAGCTCTTCCAAATGTTGGCAGGTCAGATCTAGACAGCATCTGCAGTGCTTTCTCTGTCTCTGAATCAGACTTCTGCTTTAGCTCCTCAATTTCAGCCATAAAATACTTAAAATTATCCAAAAACACAAAAACTTATAGTAGAATCTAAAAATGTGAATTTAGCACTAAAACCTATAAAAACTCAATAAAAACTAAATAAAAACTACTAAAAACTATATGAAAGTGATGTCAAAAAGCGTATAAAATATCCGCTCATCAATCATGCACTAGAAACAGACAATAAAACAAAATACATGGAAAACAGAAAAATAACATAAGTTAAAGGAATTAAGGAAACGAAGCCACTTTAGTGATGGCGGCTACTACTCTTTCTGGAGGATCCAATGGAGTGCTTGATTTCTTCTATGTCACGCCCCTGCCTCTGTGTTCTTCCCTCATAACTCTTTGTTCTTCCCTCATGGCTCTTTGATATTCTCTTATTTCATAGAGGATGGTAGAATGATCTTGATGTCCCATCCTTAGTTGATCTAGGCAGGAGCTCAATTTTCCTAGAGAAGTGTGCAATTGGTCTCAATGGCCTTGGGGGAGGAAAATGCATCCCTTAAGGCATCTCAGGAATTTTCTGTTGAGGTAGCTCTACATGCTCTTGATTTGGTCCATGTGCTGACTCTTTAATTTGCTCCATCCTCTTCTTGGTGATGGGCTTTTCCTCCTCAATAGGACTGTCTCCTTCTATGACAATTCCAGCTGAATTGCATAGATGACAGATAAGGTGAGGGAATGCCAACCTTGCTAAGGGGGAAGGCTTTTCAGCTTTCTTGTACAACTCTTGAGGTATTACCTCATGTACCTCCACCTCACTCCCAATCATGATGCAATGAATCATGATGACTCTATCAATGGTCACTTTTGACCGATTGCTAGTAGGGATGATAGAGCGTTGGATAAATTCCAACCATCCTCTAGCTACGAGCTTGAGGTCAAGCCTTCTCAGTTGGATAGGTTTGCCTTGAGCATCCCTCTTCCACTGAGCTCCTTTCACACAAATATCTGAAAGGACTTGGTCTAATCTGTGGTCAAAATTGACTCTCCTAGTGTAAGGATGTGGTTCTCCTTGCATCATTGGCAAATGGAGCGCCAACCTTACACTTTTCGGGCTGAAATCCAAGAGATGCCCTCGGACCATGGTGCTCCAATTTTTTAGATTTGGGTTCACACTAATGTCATGGTTTTTAGTGACCCATGTATTAGTATAGAATTCTTGCACCATCAAGATCTCAACTTCTCGGGTAGGATTGGTTAGGACTTCCCAACCTCTCCTCCAGATTTCTCTTTGGATCTCCAGGTACTCATTCTTTTTTAGCCTAAAGGGGACTTCAAGAATCACCTTCTTCTTTGCCACTACTTCATAGAAGTGGTCTTGATGAGCTTTGGTGAAGAATCTCTCTATCTCCAAAGATTCGGAGGTGGAAAGCAAAAAGCAAGGCATTTCCAACACCAAACTTAAAATCTTTGCTCGTCCTCGAGCAAAATATGAAGAAAAGAGAGGAAAATAATAGAAGAACAGAATAGAGGAGATGGAGAGGGATAGTGGATTCGGCCAAGAAGGGCTTTAGTGTATGAATGGTGTGTGTATGAAGGGTAGGAAGAAGGGGTATTTAGAGGAGTAGGATAGGTTGGGTTCGAATGAATGGGTGGGAATTGGGTGGGAAATTTTGAATTTGAAGTGGGTGGGGGTTGGTGGGAGTTATGATGATATTGGGAAGTGATATAGATGTGATTGGGTTAGGGTTTATAGGGAAGAATATGTGGGAAAGAGTGAAAGTAAGAGAGAGAAGAAGGTGGGGTAGATGGAGATTTTGTGGGACCCACTAATTCTGAGAGGCTAGGGAATTCGAGTTCCCTGCCCTCTTGTGGGCGTTGAACACCTAGCTGCTGCTCCTGGCTGGTGTTCAACGCCAGCTATGTACCTCTTATTGGGCATTGAACGCCCTTAAGGGACCTCCTTCCTGGCGTTCAACGCCAGGTCTATGCCTCTGTTTGGGCGTTGAACGCCCAGGTTCTGTCCCGTGACTGGCGTTCAATGCCAGCAATGTGCTCCCTAGTTGGTGTTTAATGCCAGCAAGGTCTCTGCTCCAGGGTGTTCTGTTTCTAGCTCTGACGGTTTCTGTTTCTGTTCTAACTACTAGAATGATCACAAACTTAAACAAATATAAAAATTAGACTGAGATAACTTAAATAAACTTAATAAAAAATAGAAATAACTTTGATTATAGCTAGGTTGCCTCCCAACAAGCGCTTCTTTAACGTCACTAGCTTGACGATTAGCTCCTTACGGAGATGAATAGGGGCCCAGAATTTTGCCCCTTACAGTGAACTTCTTTCCTGTGCTCTCATGGATAAGTTCCACATGTTCCAGAGACAGGATTCTATTCACAGTGTGTGAAATAACTGGATTGTCAGTGAAGGTGACTCTCATGCCAGGTATCCCTCCAGCCTTTAGGTACTTTCTTCTTAGTACCTTTGTTTTCAGTGCTTGACAATGGCTGTCCAACACCAAACTTAGAGTTGGTGTCTGGGGATTCTGTATAACTTTGCACTGAGAGAGAAAGTTGGTACACTAAATGCTACACAACTGTTTATCTTTTGTCAGGGGAAGAGTTAGGGCTGGGCATCTTGAACAAGATGTGGTCCTCCCATAACTATAGAATTAGCTCTCCCTTTGCCACATCAATGATGGCATTGGAAGTGGATAGGAAGGGTCTTCCAAGGATGATGGATTCATCCTCTTCCTCCTTAGTATCCAAGATTATGAAATCAGTAGGGATGTAAAGATCTTCAACCTTTACTAAGACATCCTCTACCAATCCATAAGCCTTTTTCATGGACTTGTCTACCATCTCTAATGAGATTCTTGCAGCTTGTACCTCAAAGATTCCTAGCCTCTCCATTACAGAGAGTGGCATAAGGTTTATGCTTGACCCTAGGTCACATAGAGCCTTCTCAATGGTAAATGGTGCCTATGGTGCAGGGAATCAAGAAGCGTCTAGGATCCGGCAGCTTCTAAAATAGTTTTTGCTGAACCAAGGCATTGAGTTCCTTGGTGAGCACTGGAGGTTCTTCCTCCAATGGCTCTATGCCAAACAACTTGGCATTCAGCTTCATGAGGATTCTTAGGGAACGAGCAACTTGCTCTTCCCTAGTTTCCTCTTCCTCATTAGAGAAGGAGTGATCCTCATAATCCATGATTTGTAATAAGGCTTTCATGGGAACTTCTATAGTATCCTCATGAGCCTTAGTTTCCTTTAAATCTTCAATAGGGAAGCCTTGAGTGGGTGTTGAATGCCCAGTAAGGACCTCCTTATTGGCGTTCAACGCCAGTGTGATGCCTTTGTGGGCGTTGAACGCCCAGTAAGGTCTTCCTTACTGGCGTTCAACGCCAGTGATGGTGCCTTTGTGGGCATTGAACACATAGTAGAGAGTTCCTTACTGGCGTTCAATGCCAAATCATCTCATTTAGATTTGGCCTCAATGTCCACTGTGATGGTCTTACACTCTTCTCTTGGGTTCACTTTAGTATTACTCGAAAGAGTGTTAGGAGGAGTCTCAGGGATCCTCTTGCTTAGTTGACCAACTTGTACCTCCAAATTTCTAATGGAGGACCTTATTTCAGTTATGAAACTATCAGTGGTCTTAGAGAGGTTGGAGACTATAGTGACTAAGTCAAAAAGGCTCTGCCTAAGAGTCTCCATATGTTCTTGAGAAGATGGAAATGGTGGTCTGTTGTTGAACCTATTTTGGTTTCTTCCACCTTGATTATTGTTGAAGCCTTGCTGAGGCTTCTGTTGATCATTCCATGAGAGGTTAGGATGATTCCTCCATGATGAATTATAGGTGTTTTCATAGGGTTCTCCCATGTAATTCACCTCCTTCAGTGAAGGTTAATCTAGATCATAAGCTTCTCCTTCATAGGAGGCTTCTTGAGTGCTGCCAGTTGCAACTTGTGATCCCGTCAAATGATGAGAGATCATATTGATCTGTTGGGTCAAAATCTTATTCTAAGCCAATATGGCATTCAGAGTGTCGACTTTCAGGACTCTTTTCTTCTGAGTTACCCCATTGTTCACAGGGTTTCTCTCAGAAGTATACATGAATTAGTTGTTTGCAACAATTTTAATGAGTTCCTGTGCCTCTTTAGGAGTTTTCTTCAAGTGGAATGATCCACCAGTAGAATAATCCAAGGACATCTTGGATATCTCAGACAGACCATCATAGAAGATTCCTATGATAGACCATTCTGAGAGCATGTCCGGAGGACACCTCCTGATCAGTTGCTTGTATCTTTTCCAAGCTTCATAGAGGGATTCACCCTCTTTTTGTCTGAAGGTTTGAACTTTCACCCTGAGCTTGCTCATCTTTTGAGGTGAAAAGAACTTGTCCAAGAAAGCATTGACCAGATTTTTCCAAGAGTCTAGGCTTTCCTTAAGTTGAGAATCCAACCATATCCTAGCTCTGTCTCTAACAGCAAAGAGGAAAAGCATGAGTCTGTAGACCTCAGGATCAACTCCATTTGTCCTAACAGTGTCACGAATTTGCAAGAATTCAGATAGGAACTGATGTGGATCTTCCAATGGAAGTCCATAGAACTTGCAATCTGTTGCATTAGAAAGACTAACTGAGGCTTAAGCTCAAAGTTATTAGCTCTAATAGCAGGTATAGAGATACTTCTACCATAGAGGTCAGAAGTTGGTGCAATGAAGTCACCAAGAACCTTCCTTGCATCTCCTCTATTATTTGGTTCTGTTGCCATGCTAGTATTTTCTGTTTCTTGTTCAAAAAGTTCTATGAAGTTTCCTCTAGAGTATTGTGCTTTAACTTGTTGCAAACGCTTCCTTAGGGTCCTTTCAGGTTTAGGATCAAGATCATAGAGAAGTTTTTTTATCTCTGTTCCTGCTCATAATCAAGAAAAAGAAAACAAGAAAGAAGAAGAATGGGAGCTCTATGTCAAAGAATAGAGGACTCCCTATGAGATGTGAAGAAGAAAGAAGAATGAAGATAGAGAGAAGGGAAGAAGAATTCGAATAAAAGGGGTTAAAGAATTCGAAAATTAAGAAGTGAAAAGAGAAACTAGAATTAAAATATTTTTGTTTTTGTTTTATTTATTAATTGAATTCGAAAATAAAAGCTAATTAACTAAAAAGATTTGAAAATTGAATGATGAATTTCAAAAAAGAAGAGAGAGAAAGAAGTAAGAGATTTTTGAAAATAGAAGAGAGAGAGGAATTAGTTAGGAAGTTTTGAAAAAAAAGAAAGAGAAAACAAGTAACTAATTAAGAAAGATTTGAAAATAAGATAAGATAGAAGATTTGAAAAAGATTTGATTTTGAAATTTAAAATTTGAAATTTGAATTTTTAAGTTTTGAAACTTGAAATTGAATTAAGATAAGATAAGATTTTGAAAATTGAATTTTAAATTTTGAATTTTGAATTTGAAATAAGATAAGATAAAGATTTGAAAAAGATTTGGTTTTTTGAAAAGATTTGATTTTGAAATTCAATTTTAAGATAAGATAAGATAATGATTTGAAATTTAATGAAAGATAATAAAATATAAGACAAAAATTTGAAAAAGTTTTGAATTTTAAATTTTTAAAAGAAAGATAAGATGAGATAGAATCACAATTTAAAAGAAAAGATTTGAAAAGATTTTAAAAAGATAAGATTTGAAATTTGAAATTAAGATAAGATAATGATTTTGAAATTAAAATTAGAAATTTTTTTGGAATTTTCGAAAATATTGATTGAAGATAGAAAAGATATTTTTTTATTTTCTTGAATTAATGAAGAAAGAGAAAAACAACTAAAAGACACCAAACTTAAAATTTTTAGATCTAAGAGTAATAATTTTCGAAAATTAGGCAAACAAACACCAAAAAATACCAAACTAAAAAATTTTAAGATCAAAACAATAAAAGAAATAAAAACAACTTGAATACCAAGAAAGAACACTAAGAACAATTCGAAAATTCAAAGCAAATAAAAAACAACCAAAGGACACCAAACTTAAAAACTGACACTAGACTCAAACAAAAGACACTATTTTTGAAAAGAAAGCAAAAAAGTTCGAAACTTTAACAAGAACAAGAACAAAGACTCAAACAAAAAGATAAAGATCACAAAGAAAAGTAAAGATTTTTGAAAAATTTTTGATTTTTTTCGAAAAAGAAAGTAAAAGACTCAAACAAAATAGTAAAAGGTACCTAATCTAAGCAACAAGATAATCTGGTAGTTTGTCAAATCCGAACAATCCTTGGCAATGGCGCCAAAAACTTAGTGCACAAAACTGGCTCGGCAGAATTCACATAGATAGACCGGTAAGTATACCGAGTCGTCCAAGTAATACCTGAGGTGAGTCAGGGTCAATCCCACGAGAATTGTTAGTTTGAGCAAGTAGTGGACACCTTGCAAATCTTAGTTAGGCGGATAGAAAATATAGTTTGACACGGAAAAAGCATAAAACAAATAATTAAATAAAAGTTCCTTGATAGATGAGAATCAATGGTGATAGAATGGTTGAGGCTTCGGAGATGCTTTGTCTTTCTGGATTAACTTTTCTTACTGTCTTCTTCAATAACTTTCTGATTCCTTCAATGGCAGCCGTAAATGATTAACTCATGTTCTCTCATCAAGTTAACCTCCTCCACTGTAACAATCCACCACGTTGAGATGACTCATGTCCTCTCATCAAGCCACCTCTAGGTTTCTTACTGTAGCAGAAAATGAAGCTCTAAGTAATCCACTCCTCTTCACGATCCTACTCAAGGTGCCACAGACAAGGCAGATCTTCCGGATCAGAGAGTGATGCTTCTCTAACTCTAGCCTTAATGCTGCAGAGACTTCACGCACCTATAGTCAACGGGATTATATGTAATATATCCAAAGTTGCTCAGATGCTCTATTGGAATCCGTAATGCAATCTCTAGCTTTAGTTCAACGCTATCCGGGTCAGGAATTGCACGGAACCTATGTAGAATAAGGGTGATTGTCATGGGTCACCCTCAATTCATAAGATGAAGAACGAGGTTGCATAAAAGAATAGAATCAAACATATTGAATGAAAACAGTAATATTATTGATCCATGAAACTCAGCAGAGCTCTTAACATTAACCTTAGGAGGTTAGTGACTCATGCTAATAGAAAAATACAATGGAAACGTAAAAATGGGCAAGAGTCCTCTAACAAGGGTGAACTCTTTTGTATATATATACTAATCTAATGACTAAGGATTACAGAAATAAGATAAACTAAGTTGATAGTGCAAAAATCCACTTCTAGGGCCCAATTGGTGAGTGTTTGGAGCTTGAGTGTTTCCCATGAGCTAGTACTCCTTAGGGGCGTTGAACGCTGGCTAGGGACTCCATCCTGGGCGTTGGACGCTAGCTGCTCCCCTGTGGGCGCTGGACGCTAGGAATGAGGCTGGTGGCTGGCGTTGAATGCCAGTTTTGGGCTATCAATCTTGAAACAAAGTATGGACTATTATATATTTCTAGAAAGCCCTGGATGTTAGCTTTTCATAGCCATTAAGAGCGTGCTATTTGGACTTCTTTGGCTCCAGAAAAGTTCTTTCGAGTGCACAGAGGTCAGATCCTGACAGCATCTGCAGTCCTTTCTCTGTCTCTGAATCAGACTTCTACTCAAGCTCCTCAATTTCAGCCAGAAAATACCTGAAATCACCATAAAATACACAAACTCAAAGTATAATCCAAAAATATAAATTTTACACTAAAACCTATGCAAACTTAATAAAACTTAAACAAAACATACTAAAAACTATATAAAAATAATGTCAAAAAGTGTATAAAATATCTGCTCATCAGAGAGACAGGGTTAGAAGACTAGGCTAGTCTGGGTGTCAAATTAGGTGCTTCTTATATGGGTCAGACCTTGGAGATGTTTTAAGTTGTATATATGTACATAACTGTGAGGGAGTAACTAACTTTTCGTCTTTTGGGTGCTGTGTGTGTGTGTGTGTGTATATATATATTATAGTTTATTATCCTGTTTGTGTATGTGTCTGTTTATCGTTTTGGTTACGATTTTATTTTCTTTAAGAAAGGTTTTTCATAAATCGAGTTCCGTTAACCTGATTACAGGCTCGATATTATTAATAACAGTGTCAGTATAGTTCCAAATTGGTAACACTCAATGTTTCGGTATAAGCATGCCATAGTGAAAATTGGGTCATTGCAATTTGATATCAAAGCAGTTTGTTCCTGTTAGAGCCTGAGGAATGGACTGAATCATGCTTCATTACGTACTTTGTATTGTGTCTTATGCTTATAGGATATCCTTATGTAATAGATTGCATGACTGTCGCTGTGTATGCATTTAGGAACTATTCACACTCTAACTTGTGATGTTGAGACTGATCACCTTAATGTTGATTGTTGGGTGTGAACAAGGTCTAGATAGCTACGTAGGGACGGGTCGCAGTAGATGACGTAAGATTCCGAGAGGTGTTCTAACAGACGATTTCGATGCCTTTATGGCAGCAATGAACACCATGGTTGAGGCTATGCATGAAATGGAGACTGCTACTATTCGAGCAATTGACCGTTTAAGAGATAGGAATGGCGAGCATAACGAGACTGACAGTAGGCTACGTACAGAGGATGGTAATGACGCTGGAGGTGTTGAGAACTATGACAAGCCAATGACTTTGGTGACATTCCTGAAGGTGAACCGCCCCAAGTTCAAGGGGACAGTTGTGGCATCTGAGGCAGACAACTAGTTTAGTGGAATAGAGAAGTTGTTCAGGGCACAACAAGTACCCAAAATACAATTTATTGAATTTGCAACATATATGTTGAAAGGAGAGGCTGAGCACCAGTGGTATGAAGTGCAGAGGTTGTGGCAGCAAAACTTGGGAGAGATTCTTTTGGAAGATTTCAAGGAGAAGTTTTATAAAAAATACTTCCCGAAGTCTGTTCGTGAAGCTAAAGAGATGGAGTTGATGCAATTTAGTCAAGAAAACATGTCAATAGTTGAGTATACTCGGCAGTTCAAAGATCTGTGTCATTTTTTGAAAATCTGCTAAGGAGATCCTGATAGTTTTGAAGAATGAAAATGTCTGAAGTATGAAGGAGGACTTCGCGATGAGCTGATGACTCTTTAAAGCCTTTAGAGCTTCAGAATTTCACAGAATTCGTCAACAAGAGCCAGCTTATGGAAGACTGTGAGTAAAAGATGGTGGCAACGAGGATGGGTCGTCAAAACTTACCACATAGGAATGCTAACAACTTTCACCGACATGCGTTTCAACAGAGGGTGCCTTTCATGAATTTTGGAGTACCTCAGCATGGTAACCAACAAGTTGAGAATGCCTCTAGTACATTTACTTTTGGGAACGGAGGTCGACCGAGGCAGAACATTGGTATACAACCCCAGGAAGGCCGCATGGATCAGTTAGTAGGCAGTGTGAAAAGGATCACCTCAGCAAGCTGTGTCAATTTAGAGCACACACTTGTTTTGTTTGTTGAGAAATAGGGCACATTGCGAAGGATTGTCCAAAGAAGCCTAATCGAGATCTTACTAGAGCATTACAACAAGGGCGAGTGTTCGCTATATCTGCCAATGATGCTACTAGTTCTGACTCCTTGCTCCAAGGTTAGTGTTATGTCAAGACTCGTTCCTTAACTGTACCTTATGATTCTGACATGTCACATTCTTTTATTTCATTAACCGTTGCGCGTGAGTTGGGATTAGTTTTCTCTAAACTGAGTTTTAACCTAGTTCTCAATACACCCACCTCACATAAAGCGTTGACCAACCTTGTTTGTCGACAGGTAGCCTTCAGTATTAAAGGTAGCTCTTTCTTGCTTGACGTAATCTATTTACCTTTGTTTGGTTTAGACATTATCTTAGGGCTTGATTGGTTATCTAAGAATCATATCCTTCTTGACTGTTTTGATAAAACTGTTATCTTTTCTTCTGATAATATACGTACTGGATCAGTAGTTTCTCATTTTATACCTAGATTTTATGAGAGTTACTTATAATAGGAGTGAATGTGAGAGGTACGTTCTATTAGTGGCTAGCTCGAATGTTGGTAAATTAAACCTGGAGCAGATCCAAGTGGTGCCAGATTTCTCCGATGTGTTTCTGGAAGATATACCAGAGTTTCCTCCTCGAAGAGAGATGGAGTTTGGCATCGACCTGGTACCTGGAGCTAGACCGATTTTGGTAGCACCCTATCGTATGTCTCCATTTGAACTGGCGAAACTGAATAAGGTTACAGTTAAGAACAAGTACCCACTTCCTCGGATAGACGATCTAATGGATCAGCTGAAAGGTGTGGCAGTATTTTCAAAGATTGACCTACGATCGGGTTATCATCAAATTTGGGTAAAGGAATTGGATATACCAAAGACGGCGTTTAGAACGGGATACGGTCATTACGAGTATATGGTTATGTTGTTTGGACTAACCAATGCCCTGTCGATATTCATGGACTGCCTGAATCGCATTTTTCGACCATACCTAGACCAATTCGTGGTTGTGTTCATAGATGATGTGCTCATTTATTCCAAGACTGAGAAAGAGCATGAAGAGCATCTGAGAATGGTGTTACAAATACTAAGAGAATAGAAGCTGTATGCGAAGTTGTCAAAGTGTGAATTATAGACAAATAAAGTGGCATTCTTGGGACACGTGATTTCTCGAGAAGGAATAGTAGTAGATCCCTCAAAGATCGAAGCAGTGGTTTAGTGGAAACAGCCTGAGACAATCATAGAAGTTTGAAGTTTTCGAGGGTTGGCTGGTTATTACCGGCAATTCATAAAGGGGTTTTCTTAGATAGCCCTACCACTCACCCGTCTCACTTGAAAAGAAGTACCATTCATTTGGACAGAAGAATGTGAAAGAAGTTTTGAGATGCTGAAGAAGAAACTAACAACTGCACCAGTATTAGCACTACCAGATTCTCGGAAACCTTTTGAGGCATATTATGATGCTTCTTTGAAAGGATTGGGATGTGTGCTGATGCAACACAAGAATGTGGTAGCATATGTGTCAACGCGGTTGAGACTCCACTAGAAGAATTACCCTACTCATGATCTTGAGTTGGTAGCGGTAGTGTTTGAGCTCAAGATATGGAGACATAATTTATATGGGGCTCTGTTGGAAGTTTTCTCTGATCATAAGAGTCTGAAGTACATTTTTGAATAGAACGACCTTAACATGAGACAGCATCGATAGATGGAATTTCTGAAGGATTACGATTCAAGCTGACTTATCATCCGGAAAAGGAGACTGTAGTTGTGGACGCTCTGAGCTATAAGAGTTTAAGTTTTTCTTGGATGATGATGAAAGAAGACGAGTTAAATTCAACCTTTGCGAATTTGAGGTTGGGAATGAAGGAAACATTAGAAGGAGTCATCATAGCACATATACACTTGACTTCAGATTTTAAGATAACCATTTGACAAGCACAATTCAAAAATGTTAGAACTGTTGGCCAGATTAGAGATGGATAAACTGGGAGAAGTGCGACAAGACAGTGATGGATTGTGGAGGTTTAAGAATAGAGTTTGTGTACTTGACCAAGGAATATTGCATCAGGAGATCTTAACGAAGGCCCATTAGAGTAAATTTTTGATGCATTTGGGCACAACCAAGATGTACCAAGATTTGAAGAGTATGTAGTGGCCGGGACTAAAAAGGGATGTGATGGAATATGTATTTATATGCCTGACTTGTCAGAAGATTAAGGCAGAACATAAGAAACCCTCACGAAGACTACATCATTTAAAAGTGCCTCAATGGAAATGAGAGAGAATCACCATGGATTTTGTCATTAGATTACCCAGGACATCGGCTGGGCATGATGCTATATGTGTTATGGTGAACAGATTGACAAAGTCGGCTCATTTTCTTCCAATCCGAGTTAACTATACATTGGAAAAGCTTACGCGTTTGTACATTCGAGAATTGGTGTGACTGCATGGAATACATTCTTCAATTATTTTCGACAGAGATCCGAGGTTTACATGGGGGTTTTGTGGAGTTATCAGAAAGCTTTTGGCACAGAGTTGCATCTAAGTACAGCTTATCACCTATAGACAGATGGACAGTTAAAACAAATAATTTAGACATTAGAAGATATGCTGAGATCATGTGTAATAGAACATTAGGAAATCTGGGACAAGCGATTACTATTGGTGAAGTTTACCTACAATAATATTTATCAACAGAGTATTAGAATGGCCTCATATGAAGCTCTTTATGGACAATGGTGTCAATCTCCGCTGTGTTGGCACCAAGGAAAAAAATACAGTGCATTGGGTTTGGATTTGGTGCCGAAAACAAACATTCAGATTAAGAAAATTTGTGAGAAGATTTAGATGGCACATAGTCGACAAAAGAGCTATGCCGATAATAGACGTAAGCCTTTAGAATTTAAGAAAAGTGAACATATTCTCTTAAAAGCAAGACTTACCATCGGCATTGGTTGCACCCTTAGAACCAAAAAGCTAAACCCTAGGTACGTGGGTCCTTTTCAGATCCTTAGGAGAGTCGGTCTAGTCGCGTATCAAATAGCTCTTCCACCTTTCCTGTCCAATCTTCATGATGTTTTCCATGTCTCTTAGCTTAAATATAATCCCGACAAGAGTCATGTCTTACGACCCGAGACAGTACAATTGCAGAACGATCTAACATACTTGACAACACCGATCGAGATCGTTGATAAGAGTGATAAGCAGCTACGAGGCAAAACGGTTTCTTTGGTCAAAGTAGCGTCGGGATGCAATGTTGAAGCTGGCAATACCTGGGAGCTAGAAGACGAGAAGCGAGCAGACTATCCTCACCTGTTTACAGGTAAAGAAAATTTTGAGGGCAAAATTTTCTTTAAGGAGGGTAAAATGTAACATCTTGTCTTTTTTGTTAAAGTCACGTATGCGAGTTTTATGTTTTGTTCACGTAACGTCTATGATAAGTTTTTCTACGATCTTTAAATAAAATGAATAATAATATAACATTAAAAATTATGTTATTATTTAATTTTATTTGACGTAAGACGGTCACTTGATATTGGGTCCAGAAGATTTAAAAAAGCTCGATTTTACTAATGTCATTTACATTAGTAATTTACCCAATCATTATTCTAATTAAATACCACCACTTGAGATAATTATTTGAGTTTTTACCATGCCCAATTACCTTAATTAGCTTCCAAGATATTTAAAAATTAACCTCGCTGACTCAGCGGCTTAAAATCGCGACACGCAGCACTTAATGCGCCACGTGTCGCGACGCATGCCTCCTCTTCTTTGATTAAGTGACACTTAGTCACTGATCATATGATATAAAAAGCACAAATCTTCTCTCTCTCTCTCTCTCTCTCTCTCTCTCTCTCTCTCTCTCTCTCTCTCTCTCTCTCTCTCTCTCCATAAAACAGCCGAAGCCATGCATGGGAGGATCGAGAGATTTTGTTGAGTTTTGGACTTTCCGAGCTTAATTTCTTGAGATTCGTGACCCCCACAAAAATTCTGATATGATATAAGTGATCGTGTCTTCCTCCTCTACGCGGTGACATGCATTTTGTTCAGTAGAATTGCAAAGTGGAGCTGCCCTTGCCAGGAACCAGTTCGGTCGAACAAAGGGAGGAGAGGAACCACCGAGTTTTCGATGTTTTCGCTTCGTTTGACCGATCAGAAACATCATCCAGTATCTTGTGTGTGTTCTGCACTTCACAGAGGTAGGGTTTGACTCTTTAATTGGTTAAAATTATAAATTAATTGATATATGTGGATATATGTGGTTGGATTGTTGTTTGTTGATGTTTGTTGCTCAAATCTATGATTGTTGGCTGTTAAAATTTTAGCTGAATTACTGCTGGATTTGTTATTGTGTTTTAGCCCTATTGAGGAATGAGGTACTGAGATGTTATTGTTGAATAATTGGCAGAAATCTGAGTTATATAATAGTATGTAGCTAAGTTTTGATGGTTGGATTTTGATTTGGAATTAATTATAACTAAATGGATATTTTGAACGGAGGTTCCGAGTAAAAAGGAGCAGAAGTTTGACTTTTGAGAAAGATTTAATGAATAAAATTATTTATTTATAAATATAGGAATTTTATTGAAATTAATTGAGTTTGGTTTTTGAAGAAAAATAATGGGTTTGCAATAAGGGGTTTGAACGAAAACGGTTTTATTTTGAAAATGGAAGAACCGTGCCAAATTTACCTATTTCAATGAAGTCTTGAGTATTTGAAAATTTATATAATGGCGCTGCTCGCCGTTCAGATCCGCGAAGGTGGACGTCGCATGCCGCTTGCCGTTTCTGCTCCTCCTTGCTCGGTCGCTGGTCGTCTCCTCGCTGGTTTCTGGTTTCTTCTAGTTCTGCTGCTTTTGCTTCTGATTATCAATTCTTCTGGTTTCTGTTCTTTTGTTGTTATTATTCTTCTGATTCCATTATTTTTTCTGAGCTCTGAGTTCTGGGTTTTTGTTTTCTGAATTTTGGGTTCTGAGTTTTGATGATGATGATGATGATGATTTTATGAGTTCTGGAATTTTGTTGTTCTTTTGTTGTTGTTGTTGTTCTGCTTCTAGTTGCTTTTAGTGTTGTTGTTCTTTTGAGTTTAGATGATGATTTTATGAGTTTTAATGATGATGATGATTTTCTGAGTTCTGAGTTCATTGTTGTTGTTTCTGTTATGCTTTTGTTCTGCTTTCTACATCTGTTCTGCTTCAACTTCTGCTTTTCGTTGATTTTGGAGAAGAAGGGGTCAGAGTATTTTTGTCCGAAGAACGATTTTAAAACAAACTGAAATTTTTGGAACTATTTTATAACAAAAATAGACCAAAATTAAAATAAATTTTCGACTTCTACATTAAAAACTAAAATCGTATTTTATCCTAACTATTAAGTCCTTAATAGTTATCCATTTGAACAAAAAGAAAAAGCCATTAGTAGTTTGGTCAAGCCATTGCGTTGCATGACGAGCCTGTAAATCTGACTCCGAAAAAAAAAAAATCAAACGACGTATTGCTGCAGCATTAAATAAAAACGAATATCTGAAAATCTGTATCAATTTATCTCTGCACGATGGTGTGACTGTATTAAATATTAATACGCGATTAGAGCATAAAGACCGTCCCATTTGTAGTTGCTCCTCATTTGAGAGTAGAGACCAAGACTGCGCAAGTTCCCACAGTGACCAGAATTCCCAAAACATGAAAGCAACACTGCTTCTTCTTCTATACTTCTTTCTCGTTTCTTTGCTAGGTATGTTATGATTTGCTCTCCCTCCCGATTCCTTCAATTCAAATTCTTTGACTCCTTTAGATTCGATGTCCGTTTCAGATCTCATTCCCCATTTTGTTTCATTCCAATTTTAACACATCTCTCTCTCTCTTTCTCTCTCTGATTTTTGTTCTGTCTTCTCTCTTTTTTTTTTTTGTCTTTCCCTTCTTCCACTGATCAGTTTTGTATTTGTCCCATTTGTATCAGTTTATGCAAAGAAATCCGGCGACGTTACAGCTTTGCAGATCGGCGTGAAGGTAATGCTTGTTCTTGTGATGGAGACCCGAATCCTTGCTTTATATATATATATATATATATATATATATATATATATATATATATATATATGACTTGTGGTTTCGAATAATTTTTGTTGTAGGAGAATGAAATTTCTCGTTGTCTTTGATTCGTTAGAAGCAGATCAGACCTTTAAATTTCAACCACATGTAATTTCAATTCTTGTGTGGGAGATTGAATGTGCATTAGTGGTATACATGGTGAGCTCTCCAAAATAAGGGGAAGAAGGATGAAACCACTTTTATTGTGGTTAAATTTCTCCTTATTTTTGGGTTAAATTCCGTAACTTAGAGCTTGAGAAATTTCAGAAGATTCATCTAGGTTTCACTTAGGGAGTGTGTGGTTCGTGGAATGTTTTCGAATTTCTGGGAACCTTACATTGAAAAAAATTCTTAGATAAGATTTCTAGTGTAAATAAATTTCCAAGAATATAAAAGCATTTTGCAAACCGCATGGTCATTGAGCATGGTGTCCTCGAGGTTGGAAAGGCACTTAAACAAGAAAGAATGAAGAGTTCATGTGTATTTTACTTACACTTCTGCCATTTATTCATCTTGATAAATGATTGCCTTTGATATTGAATTCTATATTACTGCTTTTTTTCCTCAACAAGCAGTATGAAAGATATCTTGATTTTGTACTGGCTCCATCCGTGATACTTTATTTGAGCTTACTAATCATTCTATCGTCCCCCTTTGCAGCACAAGCCAGCGTCATGTGATGTCCAAGCACACAAAGGAGATAGAGTCAAAGTACATTATCGGGTATGGAAATCTCACTAGTTCATTATGTTTCTTCTATGATTACATGCATAACAACTAACCGGGTCTTAAAGTGTGTTTATTTATTTTTATTATTTTATTTCATTTCGAATATCCATTTATATGACTTTTTCTTTTGCCATTCTGTTTGAAAACAAGAAAAATAATTAAAACAATTTTGTAATTAAAAATGAAACTTAACTTTAGTTATTTCTTTGTGATGATCAATGGTGTTTAATATTGATAGGCACCAGCCTATTATTATTGAAACTTGACAGTGTGGAAATGCATGTCAGGATAAATCAAATGGTCCCCGCTACATGTAACTAACTTCCCAGCATTTCAATTGTGTGTGGGAAACCAGATTGTGCAAATCATGTTAGCAGAGGGTATATAATGTGTGTGGGAATGAGATTTTTCCATTTAGGGCAAGAAATGGAATAGGTTTTTGGGAGTCTGAACTGATATTGCTCAGGAACCTTCCTTTTCAATTTCATGTTAGCTTTGTAGTCATTCTTCTTCCTGAAATGATCCTCACGGGTTCATCTCGATGATGCATTCAGTTTCTTCTATTTTCCCATGTCCATTTTTTTGTTTCTATTAGACATCTTCACCTATCTCTATATTTGGATAGTAACACGCCATAACCTATTAAAATAGCTATGGAAATAAATATAAAATATTTACTTATATCAAAGGTATATCTGGGAGTTATCTTACATACATTGTGGTATCATGATGCTCTGATGTCCTTGCTTGTGCACATCTTAAGTTACTTTTATTTGTTGAGACCATGTAGTTCAAGGTACAAAGTACATGACTTAAGCAATTGCTGTTTTTTATATCTTCTTTTTTTGTGCATGCAATTAGGAGTTGGAATTCACTTAATTTTTCAGATTTTTTTATATATCTTGTTGTATCATATAATACGTATGCGTAAGTGCAGGGGAAACTCACTGATGGAACAGTTTTTGATTCTAGCTTTGAAAGGGATAATCCAATTGAATTTGAGCTTGGTACTGGTCAAGTGATCAAAGGTTTGTTGTGCATAAACAAAATTAGCTTTACGATTTTTCTTGTGTTCCTTTCAGTAAATGCAATAATTAACTACAGAATATAATAATATATTCAATTATGAACCATGACTCTGCTAAAAATCCTATCAAATTGCTGTTATATACAATTACTATCTTGCTTTTTTTTCTCTATTACTAAAATGAAAAGTATGAGCTGAAAATTCATATAAATGAAATGGAGGCAACACTTTCAGCATGAAATCAAGAGCATGTGTTATGTGTATCAGATCAACAAAAGTAGTAGATTTTAACATGTATGAAATACTATTTGTTAACTGGAGTCAGAAAGTAAAGTACATTGATGAATCACAAGAATACAAGATAGAGAGGATTTTAAGAGACAAATGTCAAATACCCCACTTTATACCCAATTACTTCTATTTACACTACTCAGTGAAACCACATTCTAAAAAGAGGATCCTAATTCTAAGACTAATTTGAGATTACAGTATTAGATATAGTTAAATATAAATAGGGAATGTCATAATTTGGCTTTGCTAAACTATTGAGGATCTAAAGCACGTTTCTCCTATAGAAAAAGATCGGGAGGTGAGGGGATACTCATTGCTCTTGAATTGAATTAGTAGGAAGAAGTCAGTCGAAAATATATATTTGTTTTGGTTTTTGTAAATTTGGAAAATATACACAAAAGCCAGTTGTGTTAATTGTAGAATTTCCAGTTCTTACTACATTCTATGTTTACTCGTCCTTCACTTGTGTCCAGCTAGAACTGGAAGACTTTCCCTATTAGACATGTTGACGGATTGGAAAGCTCCGCTTCACCAATCCTTTTGTATTCTGTAGGATTTCCTTTCTTTTCTTGTATCTATCCTCACACCTGTCTTAATGAAATTCTTTTGTGCGTGTATATATATATATATATCAGCTCTTTCTGGTGTCCTACGCCAAAAATCACAGAGGAAAAGGAATTGCATGATTGCATCTGATAATTGTGTCTTTTTGCGACATTAGGCCTTCAACCGTTTCATGCATGTTTCTTTAGAATTTATATGATGATTTATGGTTGATTGAAAGGTTTCATTCAAGATTAATGATTTCATTATTGCTCTCATCTTTATAGGTTGGGATCAAGGATTATTGGGAATGTGCCTGGGTGAGAAGCGGAAATTAAAAATACCTGCTAGTCTTGGTTATGGAGAGCAAGGTTCTCCGCCAACCATCCCAGGTAATTTGCACTTTTCACTATTGCTCATCAACCAAATCATTGTTCTAGATGGTGTAATTAATATTTCTCAATAAACAGTAGGTAATTTTAAAAGAATAAAAAAATGTATGCATGTGTGTGTGTGTGAGACCAGCTGTGTTTATGAGTAAAATACAAACCGCTCCTAAGAGATACCTATAATACTCTCCCCTTAACTCTATTTTTGAAACGTGCACACCGCTTGATATTTCTAGAAAGATACACTCCACTCCCTTATAAAAATAAGCTACTCGTTAATCTATTTTACGACTTTTCAACAAAATATCCTTTATTAAGCTATATGTACCTTTTTGTTAAAATAAATTCATTATACCTTGAGATATGATTTGACTCTTTCATTTTGGTTTAAGCATGCATTGGATTTGCATACTTTCAATTTGTAATTTCAGTAAAATACCAACAAAATATCCTTTATTAATAGCTCCATGTACTTTTTTGTGAAAATAAATTCATTATACTGTGAGATACGATTTTACTCTTTCGTTTCCGTTTAAGCATGCATTGTATTTGCATACTTTCAATTTGTAATTTCAGTGAACTAAAATACCAGAACATAAATTAAGATTCGATTTTACATGCATTCTGATTCTGGTATTTGTTTTTTCACCTCTTTTCTATTGTATCTATCATATTCATAAAATTATTTTAATTATCATAACTTAATTTTCCACAGTTTTTATCTTTATTTTTTTATTTTGGGAGAAGCCAATTGATTCATTACTTCAGAGTGGGGAGTTAGTTATTTCGGTGAAAAATCATTTATTTTTGCAGAATAGAGGGATTATATAAGCGTAGTGTAAAATTTGTGGATCGCTTTATTATTATAAATAAGAGCCTGATCCTTGATGTAGACTCATACATGATTTATTTGTTTATGTATTTGCCAGAGATATTATAGTTTTAACTATAATATTTGAGCACAAGTTAGGTAATTTCATTTTTGTTTTTTGTTTCTATCATGCTGTTTACATCAAATTAGAAGCATTACATTATGCATCAATTTTGGAAACTTGGGAAACGCATTCGTGTTGTGTCTTGCATGTTGCTAACTTAACTATGCTTAAAGTAGTTATTACTAATATGCGTTGATATATGACCCTACACTTACAGGTGGAGCAACTCTTATATTTGACACTGAGCTTGTGGGGGTGAATGGAAAAACTTTGGGTGGAGCAGAAGAGTCCGAGCTCTAGATTGTATGAGCAGTTTGACCTAGCTTGTATACACATTAGATCCACCTCTCGTCTAGTCAGAAACGAGCTGTTTTGCAAAAGCTGAATTTTCATGTCAGCTTGTTTTCATTCCTGAATTCTGAACGATGTTTTCTTTAGTCTTAAGCATTTAATCGGAAGGTAACTTAGAATATTTAGCTGTTGTAACTGATTATTTAAAGTTTACATAAAGTTTTTTTGATAACTAATTCAACCCGCAGCACTTATTAGGAAATGTGACACGAAGATATCAAGAAAATGCCATTACGGACAAGAGAGAAAATAACCAATTTTTTGCAAATAAGTGAAAGAAACTTGAAATAACAGAATTTAGGTGCAACTAATTAAAAGAGGGACCGTTCCACGGCGATGAAATTATCTTTCGGTATCTTGAAGATTGTCAACTATATTTAGGTTAGTTTGTAATAGGGCCTTAATTGTAGATGTTTTAGGAGGATGATGACTAGCTTAATGACGCAGCTAACTAATTAGACAAATTAACAGGATGACATTCTAATTTGGTGGCATTAACAGGATGACATTCTAATTTGGTGGTTGGTGCCGATGGAAGGAGCCATATGCCTTGAAGGTCTTTGTTCCGGTAGAAAAAGGAGGTCAGGGATTTGATGAATAAATCTCCAAAATGGTCCTCCAGATTGGGCCCGTGCACCAATGTTGCCCTTCAATTTCTAAATGCACCCTCCAATTTGAGCTCCGTGTGAAATCCTAGTCTTTCCACCCAATTCCGGCATGAGTCAGCAGCCGGAATGCTGAGCTGGCGGTTCCACCTCCACGTAGGCTTCATCATCCTCCACCATCACCATCGTTCCTCCTCTTCTCCCAACAGAGCCACTGCCCTTCCCTCTTCTTCCAATCCTCCTACCCCTTTCTCCCTTCCTCAAGCATTGTAGCCATTTCCTTCTCTTAGTTCACCAGCCTTCAGATCACTACCTCAGAACCATCGCCGCAACCTTTTCTCTTTTCTTCTTCCTCTCTTCTTTTCTCTTCTCCTCTGTCCATTGGAGGGGGTGGATGAATCAGAACGGTTTCTTGGAGAATATTTCCATACACTTTCAGCAACAATCAGAATCCAACAAACTAAATTAACCTATCATAACCACGTAAAATCAATTAAAACAGAAAATCAAACTAAACTAAGCCTAAAACTGGTGAAAATTAAAACTAAATTCTAAATAGACCTAAACTAATAGGGGAAGTTGGGGTGGTCAAATAGGGAAAGAAGGCAAACCGAAACGTGAGGAAGGAGATGAGGGTTAGTCATCGTGGGTGATGGAAATGACAAGGAAAAGCAGACTTGGGGAGGACACCGGCAGAGTAGTGGTTGCAGCGGCTATTGCGGTAGCAGTAGTTCGGTGATGAGGAACAAAGATGAAGGTACCCGGCTCTTTAGCTGAGAAGAGGAAATGGGGGAGGAAGATGTGGCGGCGCTGGGTAAAGGCCGGAGGTGATGGTGGTGGCGATGGAGATGCTGGAAGCTGCGATAGGGCTAGGGTTCGGTGCGTGGAAGAAGGTGATGAAGATGGCAGATTGGCGGTGACAGTAAGCTCGGGCTCGACGGAGGTGATTCACCAAGAAGAAAGCTCGATGTCTCTGGACCTGATGGGGAAGGAGAGGATAGATGGAGGAGGTTGGACGCGGTGGTCACAGATGGTGGAGGCTATGGTGGCTCGCGGTGGTGGTTCAACCTTAGGCCAATGGGCAGAGGAAAAGAGAAAAGAAGAGAGGAAGAAGAAAAGAGAAAGGGTTGCGGTGGTGGTTCTGAAGTAGTAATCTGAAGGTTGGTGACCGAGAGAAGGAAAGGGCTACAATGCTTGAGGAAGGGAGAAAGGGAAAGGAGGATTGGAAGAAGAGAGAAGGGTAGTGGTTTCATTGGAACCGCCAGCTCAGCGCTCCGGCTGCTGAGTCATGCTGGAATTGGGTGGAAGGACCAGAATTTCGCACGGAGCTCAAATTGGAGGGTGCATTTAGAGCATTTAAAAACTGAGGAGTAACATTGGTGCACGGGCCCAATCTGAGAGACAATTTTAAGGATTTACTCGGGATTTGATATGTTTAATTTAATACATTCGGACTTACGAGTCTACTCAACTACCCCCTTTTATATTTCATCTGAGCTAAACATAGGCCTTTAATAGTAAATATGTTAGAAATGGTATATGAACAGTTAGTCTTGATAGAAGTCGAGGATCAGACTAATTATTCTTCATTACATTGTATTTAATTGAAGTTTATGCTATTAGGAATCCTTAGTTGAATAACTCGAAAAAAAAAAGGAGTGAAACTTTCAACCGCCGCCGCCACTTGACCCATTCACCCTTCTCCCATCCTCCAAAACCCATCTTCCCCTTCTCCGCCGCCACAACCATTGCCTCCGTTGTCGTTCCCATATGAAGAAGAAAGCCATTGTCCAAACTGTGAAACAGCAATTCGAGAATTGCTACCTCCTTGCCGGCATCAACTACAACTCACCGTTAAGCAATTTCAGGAAGACTTGTTTTGATAATTGATTTATGCCCAATCTTATTTTGATAATTGTTTTATGCCCAATCTTACTCTATGCGTAATCATTCTGATAGAAATCACTTTATCGGAAGGCTTGCAGTATAAAACTCTTTTTGATTTGTTAGAAATCATTCATGTGTTAGTTTAAGGTGCTATGGAGGATTTGATGAAATGGTTAGGGCACTATATAAGATCGATGAAATGGTTTCGAATGGAGGACAGGCACTAATTTGTCCATCTGAATATATGTGGTGCCATGTGTATAAGTTAACGTCCAGTTCAACATTTTTCTGTCATTGACTAATGGAAAAGACGAAAAAAATAGACCGGAGACTATTGTTTAACAGTGATGAATGTTGGGAATGAAATTGTATATTAAAATTTTTTAGAAATTAAAATGTTCACTTTTTTATTTTTTAAATCCTCATAGATTGATTTTAATAACTGCTCATAATATCCTTTTCTTCAAGCACATGTTGCATGAGCTATCTAAAATAATATATATATATATATATATATATATATATATATATATATATATATATATAGTAAGATTTTGAGCAAGTTACTTTTGAGAAGGTGTAACATGTCTCAACTGTAGATAGCAACTTTCCTCTAAAGAACGAATTTTTTTCAAGGTTCGTGTGTATTCCTATCTTTAGCATAACTATATCATTTAATACAAATTGCGGTTTTAGTCTTACAAAATGATAATAGTATGAATTTGGCACACAAAACTAGAGTAGAATCACATGAATCAAACGAGTTACCAAAATAGTGATCAAAGGACCTGGAAATGGATCTTCTCAATTGTTAAAAAAAATTGAGAACGTAAAGTGTGAAAAGTGTGATCTTTAATCTTTTATTGCTCTCTCTTTCTCATTCTTGGTCCCACTTATAAAATTAATGGTGAGAGATCATACTTTATTCTCTCAATTGTTAAAAAAATTGAGAGGATCCATTCCCTAAAGGACCTTAGTTTGAATAACCTTCCTATTATTAAAAGATATTTACAAATTTAATTAATTAATATTATTATTAATATTATTATTAATTGTTTTTGTCTGGAACTTGACTTCGAGATATAGGTCGGTGGCAGCTGGAAAGGTGCTAATGACGTCCTTCTCTGATGTGTTACGTCGCAAGTTCCTTTCTCATCCGAGCAATGTGGAGTACTTGCAAAAAGGACTCCGATACTTAAGTCAGTTTGTGATCAAGAATTAACAATGCTGATTACTTTACTAGCCTTGTATTTTGTGTGTATATTTGTGGTCTTTAGGCTATATGTACGGTGCTTTTTAAAATCGGAAGGTGTGGACATTACTCAGTCCGAGATTCCTGGTATTTCTTCCGAGCTAAATTTCGGATATTTCTCATAGAGTCGTGTGATCTGGTTTTGACCTGGTACTAGTAGTGCCGTTTGTTGGATGTGGTCTATCCAAGGTATAATGTCGGCCCAGATTTATAGGTATGGATCACAACCCCCAAGCTTGACTTGCTATTGGTCGGAAGCAAGTTGAGGTTTTTATGTGTGTTATTCGACGTTAAACCTGATTTGACCTATGTCCGAGCTCCCAAGCTCAACGTGGTGCCGGCCTTTAAGAAATAATTCATTAGACATGTAAATAATCATAAAATAAAAAATAGTAAATAAAAATATAAATAAAAATAAAAGGGGAATGAAGAAGTTGCACTTATTAGCATTGGGTCCTGAAGGGACGTTTGGAAATAAATGTTAGTGGGAGCTTGAATCAAGGTAATCATGGCTATTGAGCTGTTGGTCATGTGAACAATTTTTTGATCTAACGGTTGGGGGTTAATTGTAACTCTGATCATGTGATAGTGTTTATTGCATTGGAAACCTCTGTAGTGTTTAGGAAAGCTTTTTCATTGTACTACTTCGGAGGAAAATGACGTCAAAAGGTCAGTGTGTTTTTTACTTTTGTTCTTCTTATCTTCTTAGTTCTGATGATGAAGAAGCTAGAGAATAAGGTAGTGGAGGTTAAAGATGACCTTTATGAATGGGTTCCCGCAGACGTAAAGTGTCGCACGTCCCTTTTTCAGAACCCAAAAATGTTAGATTCGCTTAATGCCTCTGACTGGGTTCGTGAGGGTTCTGGTTGTGGTATTGAACTGATGGCTTGTAATGGGGAAGAGAGGGTCTGTGAGAAGAGGGGGGATTGGGCATACTTCTATGTATACACCTGTTTATTTTCTGAGTTGAATTTGAAGCTTCTGTTCACAAAGTTTGAATGCCTGGTTCTGACATAGTTGAACTGTGCTCCCTCTCAACTCCATCCCAATTCTTAGGCATTTCGCCGTGGTTTTGAATCTCTGATGTTGTTTCTGAATCATATGCCTTCTTTGAACCTGTTCTTCTCACTCTTTCAGTCGAAAGGGGTTCGAAAGGGCCTTTGGATAAACTAGAGTAGTTATCTGAGGTGCTCCTTGTTTTCATTGTTTAAATCATCTTTCAAAAGCTTTAAAGAAATGTTTGTGAAAATTTGATCCTGTGAGACAGAGTATCCCTTTTTCCTTGATGAGGAGTTGGGTGAGAAATTTCCTCTCTACTGGTGTCTTGAGCCTACGTAGGTTCTAGATGTCTTAGAGAGGTCTGAGGAGGATGATTTAATTTTGGAGTACCTTATTGAATGTTTTTCTTCTGGTAAAATGTTGTCCATTGATGAGGTTCTGAAGCTCGAAAGTGACTTTGATGGTTTGAGTAATTATATAGGTGAGTGCTTTGGAGAATCTGTTATGTTTTGTTGGTCTATTTTTTATACTGAGAGAACTTTTGTGCTTCTTTGTTTTTGTTCTAGGGGGGAGTTCCGAGCTTGTCTTCGACTAAGATGAGGTCATTCTTGGAGAGGAAAAAAGAGGGGAAGGATGCCTCGGCAAGCAAGGTTGTGAAGGAAACTAATGCTGATATTCCCCAGTCTAGTGCGCATTGATGAGCGGATATTTTATACGCTTTTTGGCACCATTTTCATATAGTTTTTAGCTTGTTTTATTTAGTTTTTATTAAGTTTTTATAGGTTTTAGTGTTACATTCACATTTTTGGATCATACCTTGAGTTTTTGTGTTTTTGTATAATTTCAGGTAATTTCTGGCTGAAATTGAGGAGTTGGAGCAAAAGCGTGATTCAGAGACAGAGAAAGCACTGCAGATGCTGTCCAGATCTGACCTCCTTACATTCGGAAGAGCTTTTTTGGAGTTATAGAAGTCCGAATGGAGCATTCTCAACGGCTATGGAAAGCTGAATTCCAGAGATTTCCATAAATGTTAATAGTTTATACTTTTCTTTGGATTAAAAGGCCCAAAACTGGTGTCCAACGCCAGTCTCCTGCCCCCTTGTAGGCGTCCAGCACCCACAAAGCAGAGACTAGCGTCCAAACACCCAAAGAGGACCCCTAGCCAGCATTCAACACCCTAGAGGCCTCATAGCACGTGGATCTCATCAAAGCTCAGCCCAAATGCTCACCAAGTGGGTCCCAGAAGTGGATTTTAGCACTAAAAAGACTGTTTTACCCTTACTAGTCATTTGTTTAGTATTTAAGGGATTAAATTTATGTTATTCGAACACTTTTACAATACCTTTTACCATATTTTCGAATTTACATTGTATTTTCTTTCAGTATAAGTTTCTAAACCTCCTAGGTTGAGGGGAGGAGCCCTGCTGAGTCCTATGAATTAATAAAAGTATTACTGTTTCTTCTTCGATCCGTGTTTGATTTATTTCTAAGATGCATATTCGTTCTTCAACATGGTGAATAGGATGATCAGTGACAATCAGCTCTGTTCATCACACTAAGACAAACGTGCCTGACAAACACCCGTGTCTACTTGGGTTCGTGTGAATACGTGGCTAGAAAGCGCGAACTGCCTGCTTGATTATGCATCTTTCAGACGGCTAATCCACGACTTCGTTGGGGACTTCTCGAGACACCAGTTCAGCCAATTTTCGGGGAGATTAGGGTCTCTGTGGTGTAGGCTAGAACCCAAAGAAGCAACATTCTCTGATCCGAAAGATTCGACCTTGTCTGTGGCATTTTGAGTAGGATCACCAAGAGAATGAACTGCTAGAGCTTCATCCTCCGTTAGATTGGATGACCACAGGCAATGGCATTTAATCTGGAGCAGAGGAGATTGATGACCACGAGCAATGTCGTTGATCACATATAGCCTGCCATAGAAGAAGTCATTCACAAGCAAAGAGAACAGTATTACCAGAGTTAATTCAGAAAGAAAAAGCAACTCCAATCCTTAACTATATCCCTATTTCTGATTCCATTCAATTTACAGAGTATTTTATTTTATTTACATGTTAACTTAGTTTAGATCTCACAAATATAAATTAAGAATAACTCTTCTGATTCGCCTGACTAAGACCTGCAAGATAACCATAGCTTGCTTCAAACTACAATCCTCGTGGGATCGACCCTGACTCGATCAGGTATTACTTGGACGACCTTATGCACTTGCTGGTATAGCTGTACGAAGGTGTGGGGATTTGTGCACCACGTATTCTCGGGGGAAAAAGCGAAAGATCCCTGAGCCTGAGGGGTCGGTTGAGGTGCTTTCTGGTGTTGACCTAATTTTCCCCGCAGGAGTTAGGAGTGGGGTGAAGAGGCAGATGTGCTTGCATGGGTTTGCATCTGGTGGTAGTTCAGAATCTGTTTGGAGTGACCGATTTCCTTTTGGTGCTTTAACAGATAGGGTTGCACAGAATCCTCAGGATGTTCAGCTTTTGAAAGATGTCGGCAAAGAGACCGTTGGCCAATACTTACAGGTTAGTTTATTCCTCGTTTGCTATTTCTTTGCTATTTTGGTTTAGTAATTGTAGTTGCTGTCCTTTGTAGGTGATGGCTACTAGGTTGCTTTGCATCGGCTACAATACGGAGATGTTGGGAATTGAGGAAAAAAGAGAGGTAGCTAAAGTGAGTAAACTTGAGAAATCCCTTGCAGAGAGGGATGGGGTTATTGTTGATTTGACGAAAAGGATGAAGGATATGGAGACTGAAGCTGGGTCTTTACAAGACCAAATTCGATCTCTTCAAAAGCAAATTTGATCTCTTCAAGAGCAATGATAAACCCCATTTTTAGGGTTTCTCTTGTGCTTAATTTAGTAGATTTTATCCATTATTCTCACACTTATTCATATAATTTGCATGTTTTACATTTTCCTTCCTAATTTTGTACTATGATTGAAAACATGCTTTTTTTGCCTTAAATTTGCTAATTTTAATCTCCTCTTATTACCATTCGATGCCGTGATATGTTTGCTAAGTGTTTTTAGGGTTTATAGGGCAGGAATGACTTAGAGGATGGAAAGGAAGAATGCAAACGTGGAAAGAACGCAAGAAAATGATGTTTTGAGAAGCTCACAGCGACGCGTACGCGTGACCAGTGTAGTAGACGAGCGACGCATACGTGTGACATGACGCGTACGCGTGACCCGGATTTTGTCAAGTGACGCGTACGCGTGGGCGATGCGTACGCGTGACAAAGCATCACGTGTTGCAGATATCAGAAAATGCTGGAGGCGATTTTCTGGGCTGTTTTTGGCCCAGTTCTAAACCCAAAAACACAGATTAGAGGCTGCAGAGTGGGGGAATCAAATATACACACTTCATTATTAACACAGGGGAATCAAATATACACACTTTCTAGGTTTTAGGACTTTTAGGTTTATTTCTTCTCTAATTCAGATTTTCATGTTGCTTTAATTTAGTTTCTCTTCTACATTCTATTATTCTAATACTTTAGTTATCTATTTCCTTTTGTGATTTCCTTATTTTGCTAATTTAGTTTATGAACTCTTCATGTTAGATTCAATTTCCTTTTTAATGCAATTTGAGGTATTTCATGTTTATTGCTTCTCTCTTCATTTGTTATTATTGGTGCTTTGCAATTGTTGGTTTTAGATTTTTCACTCTCTTATTACTTTTCTATGTTTTTATTTGGTGCCTTCCAAGTGTTTGATAAAATGCTTGGGAGGATTTTAAATTAGATTTTTGGTATTCTTAGCTTAGATTGAGTACTTTGGAGACTCTTGAATTGTCAAAGTCTCTTGTTGGTTGGCGATTGAAAGTTGCTAGTTGGCTTGAGTTTCACTAACTCCAGTCTTTGATTAGGACTTGTGAACTCAAGTTGAATTGCTCACTTAACTTACCTTCAATTGTTAGAGGTTAACTAAGTGAGAGCAATTTGTAATTACCATCATAATTGACAATGACTATGAGGATAGGAATTCCGATTCTCAACCCTTGCTAGGATTTTTCTTAGTTGTTATTTTATTTCCTTGTTATTTTACTTTCTTGTTCCTTATTTCAAAACCCAAAAAGATACAATCTCATAACCAATTATAAGTACACTTCCCTGCAATTCCTTGAGAGACGACCCGAGGTTTAAATACTTCGGTTAATTTTATTCGGTTTGCTTAAGTGACAAACAATTTAAATTTGATTGAGGTTTAATTGTTGGTTTAGAACTATACTTACAACGCGCTTATTTTTGTGAAAATCTTTACCGACGATTTTTCCACCATCAAGCAATCAAGGGAATCAGATGTGGAGAAAGGAAGGCTGACTGCTCGGATTCAAGAGCTAGAGGATAGAGGTTTGGAAATGTTTGCTGCTGGGTTTGACCGAGCAGTGAGCCAGGTGTTTGTTTTTGCTTCTGAGTTCGATGTTAATTAGTTTGATGTTACGAACATTGTTATTGAGGGAAAATTGGTCGATGATTAGCCTGGGGATGAAGTCTAGGATGAGAATCTCGATGTTAATGACAAATGAATGTTGACTTTTGTATTTGATGGTTCTAGACCTTTGTTAGAACTTTAGTTTTCTTATTTTGTATTTTGGTAGAGAATGGTTATGACTTTGTATGCGACATGCCTTTCTGTTTATTATGAATGCATGCTTGTTTTTTCTATAGAATGTTTTGTTCGGATAGAATGTATAACCTGAAAAATTTGAATGATGTTTGATAGATTTGAATGATATTTAATGGGCTTTGAAGTCGTCAGCCTCATTAAAACCTCCCTGAGTAAAACCCTTTTTCGAGGATAAAACCTCGGTGGTAGGAAAAAGAGTACCTTATGAACTTCTAGAGTTTACAAATGATTAAGTATGATACAATCGCAATGAAGAAATGTTCCAATATTTGCCATGACCTGGTGGTCTTTGTAAGAACCGCAACTAATCAACCAGTTAATTAAGTGATTAATTATCCAAATTAGGCTTCGAAAAGTTAGAGTGAGAATTTGAGGATTTAAAGGTGATTTTCGGACTCAATAGGTCTTTCTGAGTCAGGAAATGTGCTTTTTACGAAAAATCGTGAAAAACTGCGAACTGGCAGTTGAACTTGTTGAACTGGTTCAAGTCTGCCCGGTACCGCTTGAGAAAAAGTGAAAACCGGCGAAAACCTTAAAAAATGTTAGAAATGGAAAACCGGGCGTTAATTTTAAAGGTTTGGCCCGAAGTTGGGCCAAACGGGCTAAAAACGCTAACAGGTTGGACCGGGCTCAAATTGGACCCAAGCCCAACAAATAAATACACTTAAGTGAACCCATTTCAGCCACATTCACCCTCATAACTTAAACACAACAGCAACTGAAGTGAGGAGAGAGGTGGGAGCTTTCCACCATTGTTACTATTCACTTCAAATTTGCCAAGCTCATATCTTGAGCTAGAGAGCTCCGATCACCGCACCGTTTATGGCTACGCATTCCTCGTGGAGAGCTCTACAAAACCCATATAAGAAACTGGTAAGAAAAGCTCGAATCCTTCTCAGTTTCTCTCCTCAAAATTTCGGGTTCATAGGGTTTTTGATTAAATGAGTTTTTGTGATTTTGGATGTTTAGGTTTGCTCTAATCCTTGCTTAGCCTTGGATTCTTGCTAGTAAATCTGTTGGAGAAGATAAGAACCACTAAACCCTTGTGAATTTCTGTTTAATTAGAACCCTAGGTTGATTTGAGGTGAATTACATGTATATAGTTTGATTATTGTGGCTTTGGGAGCTCTTGGAACTTATTTGTGCTTATTGGAGTGGAAGTGAAAGCTTGGTTTGTAGTTGGAAGCTTGTTTGTGCTAAATTGAAGTTTTGGTGCATAAAAGGGAATTGACCAAGTTATGGTTTTGGTTTCCTCTATGTAGTATATAATATTCATGGACACATAGGCTTGTGACCAATAAGATAGGTTGAACTAAAATGATGGTTGGTGTGTTATATATTGATGAATTGATGAATGTTGGGTTGATTGTGATGAATTATAATGATGTGATGATGTTGAATAATTGTATGGATTGGAATTTGGTTCCTTATGATAGTTTTGTAGTGTTATGATTTATGAAATGGTGGGTTTGATAGTGAATTTGATCATAAGTGTCATATAGTTGATGTTGGAATTGATAGTAATAAAACAAGAAGGAGAATGTGGGAAGTTTGGTGTATTGTGATGCAACAGGTACATTTTGATGAAAAATGGAGTTTTGGATGGTATGGTATGGTTTGAAATGTGTATGGTGAGAAATGGTGTAAATTGTGAAGTTTGATAAAATTGAATTTTTGGTGAACTTTTCTCGGTCATAACTTTTTCCTCGATTTTCAAAACTGATTGAAATTTGTTTAGAATTAAAGATCTTTGAAAACTCTTTAAATCGATATAAAATTTATGAAAATTGGAATTTTGTGGAGGAAGTTATGATCCTTCAAAGTTGGTGTTAAAAATCTGAAATTCTTCAGAGTTGCAGAATTTCATGATTTCTGATATGTGCGGACGCATACACTCGTGCGGACGCACACCCTGCAAATATTTTGACCTGTACAGATGCATGCACCTGTGCGCACGCACAGGCAGGGAAGTGCGTTCTGTTCGCAGCGCTGGCACAGCTTGTGCGCGCACATATCCAAGGAAAAACTTCAACCTGTGCAGACGCACAGGTCTGTGCGGACGCACACATCGGGAAGGTCAGTCTGTTGGGGGCACTGGCACAGGTTGTGTGAGTGCACAGATCCTTGTAAAAATTGACACTGTGCGTACGCACATCTCTGTGCGTACGCACACATTTCGAAACTCTCAGGAGTGTGCGCACGCACAGACCCCTGTGCGGCCGCCTACGTCCTATTTCTCAAAATTTTATTTGTTTTCAACTATTCTACCTTCCCAACAAGATTGTAAGCTTCTAAAACACCATTTTAAAACTTATGGGCTTAATTTTGAGTATTGGAACATGGGATGTAACTTAAGGTTTCTAGAATACGGTTTTATGATAAATTAAAAAATGGAGGCCTAGGTTTCTGGCATACTGAGAATGATTTGACGTTGGGTTGAGGATGATTGATACATGAGATAAGGAATGATGAACCTTGGACATTGAAAACTGAGTTATGAATGGACAGTGGTTGAGATGAGTCGAGGACTCGGATTGAGACGATAGATCTCTGTATATTGAAAATGTTTTCTGAAAACCATTGAGATATTGTTTTTACTGAGATTATGAGACGCTATGCGCCTGGCAAGGACGGGGTTGGATCTCGCCTGTCGAGGTAGCGGCGATGGTGTAAAGGCGGTGGTTCATCCCACTTGCGTCGAGATGTAAGGTTTGTGGCAAGAGTATCCCGCTCGCATCCCTTCGGACCTATAGGCGAGCAGACGCCGGTACCTGGACAGTGATCCGGGCACTATATCTCGAGGGTTCCCATATGAGAAATCCGAAGGGTGACGTCTCCATGGAGATGTGTCGGGTTGGCAGTTGAACCGACAATGTGATATCACAGCCAGTAGGACAGGCATTCATCATATGCATTTTCTATCTATTTGTATGCTTTGTTTACTTGAATTGGCTTGCCTAATTGAATAACATGCTTACTTGCTATCTGAATTATTTGTCTCATATGCTTCTACTTGTGTTTTACTTTAATTGTTTATTAATTGTGCTTTCTACTGGGATTGAGGAGGTTCGGAAGGCGGTGGCGATGGGATCGCATGGACGATAGGTTGGTGAAGGCTGTGGGACAGCGGTGTTTGGTTAGAGTAGAAATCCCTTCAGATAGATTACCCGGATTAATTATGATAAGGTTTATATTATGCTTGTTTTGTTTTAGAATGCTTTAAGCTTGAATCTTGTGATGGATATGGAGCTTAGGATTGCCTTTTGCGTCCCGGGGTCTTATATCCTACATCACTGGCACTATTACCATACTGAGAACCTCCGGTTCTCATACCATATCTTTGTTGTATTTTTTAGATGCAGGTCACAACCCACCTCAGTGAGTTGCTTTGGATGGTGACAGGAGCGGAGGATCTTGGATTCTTTTGGAGTCTTTTTGGTTTATCTTGTTTCTACATCTCTCTTTTGTATTTCGTTTTGCCTAGAGGCATGTATTTGAGAGAACAAAACTTGTATAAGTTGTTTTTAAACTGTCAGGTTTCTATATGGTTTGTGTATGGCTAACGTTAGGAATTTATGGTGGTAAAGAATTTTATAAAAATAGTCGCGTTGTAGATATAGTCTCTAAACCAACAAAAATCCATTCATACAAACGTTTTGGTTGTCACAAGTAACAAACCCCTAAATAAATTGATAACAGAAGTATTCAAACCTTGGATCGTCTTCTCAAGGAACTGCAGGGAAGTATGTTCTTATTATTAGTTATGGAGATTGTAAATTGGGGTTTTGAGAATGAGGAGTGAATAGTTTAATTAGCAATTAAAGTAAATGAAGAACAAGTAGTTTAAATGGCAAGTAAAATAAATAAATGACTGTAAATAAACTTTTGGCAAGGTATGAGAAATTAGAGGTCCTATCCTAGCTATCCTTATCAATGATGATGAGAATTGAATCTTAATTCCACTTTGTTAACCTTTACTAAGATAAAGGAAGGTCAAGGGATTAATTGGTTTGATCTTCAAATCCTATTTATTTCCTAAGAAAAGATTGGGATTATTGAAGTTTAGTTTAATTAACAAAGATAACAATTATCATTCATGTTTGAGTTTGATAACTCCTAAGTTACTAATTTCTTAACCAAGACCAAAAGGAGAGAAATAAATCTACTGGAATAAAAATGTCTTCAGATGGGAATAACAATAATGTAAATAAAAGAAAGCAATAATAAACTGAAATACCTCAAATAACATTAATTCAAAAATGTAATCTGTAACATGGAAGAATTCATAAATTAAATTGCAAAAGTAAATAAAAAGGAATATTGAACCTGATAACGAGATAATCCGGAAAGCGAATAAAATCCTAATTCTAAATCCTAATCCTAAAGAGAGAAGAGAGAGGAGAGAACCTCTCTCTAAACTAAATCTAAATCATGAAAACTAACTAAAAGTGGTCACTCTCTGAATGGATGCATTCCCCCACTTCATAACCTCTAGTCTATGCCTTCTGGACTTGGATTTGGGCCAAAAAGGGCTTCAGAATTTGCTGGGAGCGTTTTCTGCAATTTTTGGTGCGTGGCCTCTGTCACACATCCACGTGGGTCACGCGGTCGCGTCATTCGGAGTTTTTCTTGTCACGCGGTTGCGTCAGTCATGCGGCCGCGTCGCTGCTTCTTCGCGCTTGGCATGCGGCCGCGTCGTCCATTCGATCGCGTGGCTGCCAGTTTCTCCAAAAACTCCGTTTTGTGCTTTCCTTCCATTTTTGTATGTTTCCTTTCCATCCTTTAAGTCATTCCTGCCTTAGAAGATCTGAAACTACTCAACACATTAATCACGGCATCAAATGGAAATAAAGGTAATTAAAATAATTAATTTTAAAGCATAGGAAACATGTTTTTCACATACATCACATAATAAGGAAGGAAAAGTAAAACCATGCAATTAATATGAATACGTGGGTGAAGGATTGAATAAATCACTCAGATTAAGCACAAAATATATCATAAAATATGGGTTTATCAACCTCCCCACACTTAAACAATAGCATGTCCTCATGCTAAGTCCAAGACAAAGAGTAAGGTAAGGTTAAAGTGGTGGAATGTCATGAATGCAATCTAATCTAAATGCAACTACCTACATGAATGATGCATCATGCAATTCTAGTTTTTATTCATTTGTATATAAAGCTTGCATGTAGTTGAATTAATTCACATTCTCAAGGAGTCATATATATATATATATAGCCAAACCTTAGATAGTGATAAAGTGCCTTTACAATTGAGATGGGAGAGAAAAAAATATTTTATAAACTTGCAAGACAATTAATAATTTAGCAGAGATATATGTTAATGAGCTATTGAACCCTCATTGGATTTTGTGTTTACTCTCTAGTCATTCAGTGTTTATTGGGTTAATCACTCTATTCTTCTTTTTATCCTTACTTTCTATAACTTTGTTCTTCATCTAACCAATCAACAATTATAGAATATAGACATACAAAAGTCACGAGGTCTTTAGTTAAGGTTGTAATCGGGCCAAGGTAAAGGTAAGGGTATATGTATAAGGCTAAGTGAGCTAATAAGTGAATCCTTAATTAGTCTAAGGTCTCACCTAACATACATACTTTCTAAGGCAAAGCTTCTTTTACCTATTCTCCCATATTTTTCCACTTTTGATGTTACATGCTCATGTTTCAATGTTTATTATTTTTATCCCATGTGCATTGCTTTATTTCTCATTTGGGGAATTCTTTTGTGTCCCCTTTATTTAAGTACTGAATAATAAATATTATTATTTTTTATTTTTTATTTTATTTTATTTATTTTTTTTAATGCACATGGTAATTCAATTAATTTGATTTTACATGAGCATGCTTCCCAAAATTTTTATTTGAATTATTTTATTCTTTTCAACTTTTCTACCTTTTTGTTTTTATCATCCATGTTCCCAATGGGTTTTTTTTTCATATTTAAACCATACATACTTCCTATCTTAAGCTAACAAAGGATTCAACTTGGGATTTTTATTTTGTTTTTCTGCTTAAGGCTAGTAATGTGGTTTATAGAAAAAAAGGGATTTAAAGGCTCAAGGGGGCTAACAAGGGTGATGTGAAAGGTAGGTTATTTTGGGATAAGTGAGCTAAAATCAAATAATGGCCTCAATCACTCTCTTGGTATGTATTTCTATTCTATAATTGGACATATAGATTAAAACAAAGTAAAGAACATCAGAATAAAAAAGAAGGGCGGAACACACAGGAATAAAATATTATGGTTTGAATGTAACCATACAATTAACCTCAAAACTCACAGGCTGTGTGTTCTCTAGCTTAAAAATCATTTATCACTTATGTATGTCATGCAGGTTTAGTTAAAAATTCCCATTATTCTCAATGTAAAATTTATATTGAATGGCTTTAAAGTTCTAGTGCTTCTCCTTGATGAAATATTGTTAACTAACTAACATGTAATGCTATATATACAAGGTGTGTGGATTGTTTCTATTGTGTTCAAGTTCCTAGTTTACTTCCTTTTTATATTTTTCAATTTAAACTAAGCTATCTTATGCTAAAAAGGGTAAACTATACTAATTAATCCACAATTTCTATAACTAATAAGTTAGAATTGCAACTAAAACTATATGGCTAAAATATGAACTAAAGTGCAACATAGAATAAATACATAAAAATAGTAAGATATATAAGTACTGAGAAAATAAAAATAAAAATAAAGAGAAAAATACAGAAAAGTAGCAAAATAAATAAAAAGAGTATGTAGTGGTTCACCAAAAAAAAGAACGCCAGAGATGGCGACCTCCCCACACTTAAAATGTAGCATCGTCCCCGATGCTCACTCAAGCAGGGTGTGAAGGGGTGTCATCATTGGAAGGGTGGGTAGCTGGGGTCTCTGTGGTGGCGGTCGGAGGATCAGCCTGCTGTAGAGGAGGTGCTGACTGAATAGGGATCTCGGGGTCTATAGCCTGAATCTGAGGCGGAGCCTCCTGATGTGATGCGGCCTGCTCTGTGCCTGCCTGCTCTGCCTCGCTCTGTGGATGGGTCTCTGCCTCGTGAGCATCCGCCTCCTCCCCAGATGTCTCGGATGGTGTGTCAGGCTCGGAGGGGATGTCGCTAGAGCGTATCATCAGCTTCAGGTGCTCATAGCGTCGCTTGTTGCGACGCTGCATCTGGTCAAGCTGTCGAAACAGGCGGTGCACTAGATGATAGATGGGCTCTGGGGTAGGTGGAGGTGCGGTGGTGGTGGCAGGGGTAGCAGTGGAAGAAGAGGGGCCGACAGATGGTGTGGCTGTGTCAGCAGTAGCAGTGAGGAATGGAGGTCTGTAGCCCAAAGCCAGAAAGTTCCTGCTGTGAGGGATAATCTTCTTGCATTCTGCAGCAGGTGGCTTCTCATCAGCATCCTCTCAAGGCACGTCAGCTCGACGGCCTAGCTGTGTAATCAGATAAGGAAAGGGAAGAGTGCCTCGGACGTGGACCCTGGCCATGTGGTACCGGATAAAGCGTGGTAGATACAGGTCCTTACCCTCCAGCACACACTATAGGAGGGTGATCATAGCGGCTGGTATCTCAGTCTCGTGAGTACTCGGCATAATGAAGTTGCTAAGTATCTGATGCCATAGCCGAGCCTCATCATTCAGGTAAATCCGCTTGATGCCCTTTGGCATGGTGGTGTTCTGACCCATAATCCAAGGAACGGTTGGGTCAAGGGCTATCCGGGCCTTGACTGCATCCCAATCAAATCGCATGAAGCACATATCCTCCTCAGCTTTCTGATAACCATCCAGCTGATCAGTTTTAGGCAGAAGCTTCAGAACATCTTCAATGGCCTCTTCAGTGACCAGAATCTGCTTTTCTCTAAGGTTCACTGTATCTAGGGAGGTTTTGAAGTAATTGCAGTAGAATTTCCTAACCCAAGATGCATTGACCTCGGTCAGGTTTCTCTCCAGGAAGAACCAGCCTCTTTGTTTGATCTGGTCAGAGGTGTATTGCTGGAGTTCTTCTGGGATCTTCAAAGTTCTCTCCAGGTACAGGTTCCTGGAGTTTGTAAACACCGGATACTTCAGCTCACAGTATCGGTTTGCAAATTTCACTGGATCAGTAGCAGGGATTAGCTGGTCGGCCTTCTCCTGTGGGGTAAAATTTTTCTCCCGCAAGGATTCATCGTGCATCATATCTATGATGGACATAGAGGATTCTCCTCTTTTCTGTTTGCCAGTAGTAGCCTTTCCTTTTCCTTTTCTCTGGCTGGCAGACATCCTGAAAAACAGAAAACCAGGATATAGTGAAAACAGAAAAATAAATAGGCAAATAATCAAAAGAAACACAAAGTGGCAAATGAGCAAAAGGATAAGGAAAATGAGTTAAGTCAATGTTCATTAAGGATTGTATAGGAGTTAAAAGTTTGAAAAGGAGATTTCACAATCCAAAATGTAATTGAATTCATGTTAAATAGAGAAATTAACATCATGCCATGGTTAGAATGTTAAAAGAAAGTGAAAGAAAATCAGAAGAGAATTTTTGAAAGGTTAGGTTGGTTAGAATTGAAAAAGAGTTTAGGAAGTTAACATTAGTGAGTTAGTAAAAAGTGGGATAAAGTAAGTGGCATAATGAAAATATTCCAAGTAACAAGTATTCACAATTAGAAGCTATAAGTAACTCATATCCAAATAAGGAAAACAGGTTGATGATGACTCAAATAGATATAGAAATAGCAAAAATTGGAATCAAACATCAAAAATACAAATTATGAACCAGGAAATCAAAAAAGAATAAGAAAGCTTGCCCTGGCATTCATGAATTGTTTTGGTTAAATCTAAGGAAAGCACAGTTGAAAATGCCAAAATCAAGACATGAATAGAAACATGTTACAGAAATTTGGGCAGCATTCTGGCTAAAATTGGATTGTCCCGGAAAATAAACAACAACAGAATAGTTCATATGAATAAAAAATACAGCTGCAATTACATATAAGGAATAAGAACATGAAAAATCAGAGTAAAGAGCAGCATGAAACAAGAAATTACAGCATATGAACAAAACTAACATCACAGCAACAGCAGAATTGCGAAAATAATGAAACAAGAAACACGAACAGCGCAATTAAACAGACCTAAATCCACTAACCACATTCTAGGCTACCTAACAACCTAAAATCCACTACAACATGCATATCTAACTAGCCTAATGACGAGCATAAACAGAAAAATGTTAATTAACTACGAAGGATAGAAGGGTAGCGTTCGTCGGAACCTGGTAGGCGTAAGAAAGAGAGTGGGCGGAGAGGTGGCTGGGGATGACGGTGGTGGCGTCCGGCGCGGCGGAAGAGGGTGGTACGGCGGCGGTGGCTGCTGTTCGGAGGAAGGGAGGGAAAGGTAGGGGTAATGGGGGTAGGGGGTAATAGGGGGAGGAAGGGGGGCTGTGGTTGGTGCTGGGCAGTGGTGACGGGGCGGCGGCGGTGGGTGGTGGTGGCGCGGCGTAGGCAGTGGCAGTTAGAGGGGAAGAAGAAGAAGGAAGAAGAGAGAAGGGGGAAGGAGGAAGGGGGGGTGGGTGGCGGCGGGGCCTGGGTTCTCGGTGGCGTATGGCGGTGGCGTGGTGGTGGCGTGGTGGTGGCTGGGTGATGGTGGTGTTATTGGAGAAGAAGAGAAGGAGGAGAGGGGTTTGGGGGGGGGGGGCGCGACTGATAGGGTTCGCGTGACTGGGGGGTTATAAATTTGAATCCACGCGATCGCGTGGGGCACGCGGTCGCGTGGTTGGGCTGAAATAGTGGTTGACGCGATCGCGTGGGGCACGCGATCGCATGGAATAGGAAAAGAGTGAATGACGCGATCGCCTGGGGCATGCGATCGCGTCGCTAGAAATTGTGCTAAACGCACGATTCCAGCGCAACTCTCTGTCTCCTTTTGGGGTGTTGTGCAATCCATGCGACGCGATCGCGTGGGTTATTTGTGCAAAACGCACAATGGCCGCACGATTCCAGCCTAAGTTTCTGGACGTTGGATCTTTACGCCGATCTCCAGGTCACGTGGCTGCGTGAATGATGCGGTCACGTGGGAAGTGTTTTTCGCAACTTGACGCGATTGCATGAATGATGCGGTTGCGTCGCGCACCCTTTTTTTTTAATTATGCAGGTATGCAATTATGCAGTATGCAGAATGCAATGATTAATATAAATGAGATGGAAAACTCCAGGTTCAATAAAACAAAACTTGAAAACAAATAAAACTAAATAAAAATTGAAAAAGGAACGATCATACCATGGTGGGTTGTCTCCCACCTAGCACTTTTAGTTAAAGTCCTTAAGTTGGACATTGGATGAGCTTCCTATTATGGCGGCTTATGCTTAAATTCATCCAGAAATCTCCACCAATGCTTGGAATGCCAATAGCCTCCGGGGTCCCAAACTAGGCATGTGAAGCTTCTGAGCAGCTTCAAATAGATTCTCAGGCTCCCGGGGTGACGAATTTCAGCATATATTCCAGGATCCCAAGCCTTGCTTTTAAATCCGCCTTCGTCTTGATCTATACTCTTCCATCTGGGTGGTTTAGAAATTAGATTCTCACCAGGATAACCAAACATTTTCCGAGATCCATCCGATTGATCATGGTGCCAATCCGTGCACTTCGAGTTGAAGCGTGGAACCTTATTAAACCTTGTGCACCAGCTCTCAGTACGAGCCATTTTGCTTTTACTCTTAAAGCCGCAGAGAGCTCTAAGCTGGCCATCTGTTTCAAGCAAACCATATTCAAGTGGAAAAATACAGTTAAAAGTTAAGGATTGTACCCACTTGAAGCTTGTATTGCGTGGTGATGGCCTTGGGATATGTGGTTCCAGTGGTTCTGTGAGTTCTACTCCCTTGTGCTCTTCTGTGAAATTCTTCACTTCCTTGCAAGATTCTTCAAATGTATCCATGTCCTGATCAAAGCCATCTATGTCTTCCTCATCACTTAAGTCATAGATTGGAGGTTGAGAGAAATCTACCTCCGTATCATCTTCGTATTCACTTGGGGAAGATTCTTCGATCTCAAAGAATTCACTCGTAGATGCAAGTTCATTACTAGAAGAACTTGACTTGAGATTATTGTCATCAAGGAAACTTGCTTCTTGGATTATTCTGTCTAGTTCTTCATGAAATACCTACCTTGGGGACTGCGCACAATCCTCCTTAGCATCAATTGTAACATCCTTGACAGAATGCTCCACAACTTTGGATTCCCATGGAGGTTCAGCATCTCCTAAGTCTTCAACCAACTCTTCTTCTTCAATAATGACAGCTTCCTCTACTTGATCCAGTACGAAGCCATGCTCTGTCTTGTCCACTGGAGTTTCTAGTATCTCCTTCATACTATGCTCTTCGTTAGATTGTCCACATGGGGCTGTGGGAGGTCCTTGAATGTTCGAACGTCTAGAAGATAATTGACTTACTGCTTGCTCCAGTTGATGAAGGGTTGTTTGAAGTCGATTTACTGTTTCCTTGAGGCGAACCTCTAATTCTCGGGGTGATAGATTTGGATATGGCACAGGGGGAAGTAGTGGTGTTTGGGAGTGATTGGATTGGAACTAAGGTAAATGAGAATCATACGGTGGTGAATGGTGAAAAGGAGCTTGTGAGTGTGGTGGTTCGAAGTTACGTTGAGAGGATGGCCTATAAGCACAGGGTGGGGCTTGTTGGTAATTACAAGGTTGTCCACCATGTCTATTTTCTTGGTATGCATTGTAGAATGGTCTTTGTCCATGATATCTTGGAGGGTGTTGTTGCCTAAAGGGTTGATCAGATCCTCTTGGCTGCATCCATCTTTGATTGTTCTGACCTTGATGCATGTTCCTGTTATAACTTCCATTCCTTTCAATAACATTAGAACCAAACTCAAAGCGAAAGGGGTGAAAATTCATAGTAGCTAAAAGAAATAAAGATGGGAAAATAAAAACAAATAAACAAGTAAAAGAAAAATATTTACAATAACCAATAATAAGGCACACGATTGTAGTTCCCCGGCAACGGCGCCATTTTTGACGTTAGGATTTTATGGTGGTAAAGAATTTTATAAAAACAGTCGCGTTGTAGATATAGTCTCTAAACCAACAGAAATCCCTTCGTACAAACGTTTGGTTGTCACAAGTAACAAACCCCTAAATAAATTGATAACCGAAGTATTCAAACCTCGGGTCGTCTTCTCAAGGAATTGCAGGGAAGTATGTTCTTATTATTGGTTATGGAGATTGTAAATTGGTGTTTTGAGAATGAGGAGTGAATAGTTTAATTAGCAATTAAAGTAAATGAAGAACAAGTAATTTAAATGGCAAGTAAAATAAATAAATGACTGTAAATAAACTTTTGGCAAGGTATGAGAAATTAGAGGTCCTATCCTAGCTATCCTTATCAATGATGATGAGAATTGAATCTTAATTCCACTTTGTTAACCTTTACTAAGATAAAGGAAGGTCAAGGGATTAATTGGTTTGATCTTCAAATCCTATTTATTTCCTAAGAAAAGATTGGGATTATTGAAGTTCAGTTTAATTAACAAAGATAACAATTATCATTCATGTTTGAGTTTTATAACTCCTGAGTTAATGATTTCTTAACCAAGACCAAAAGGAGAGAAATAAATCTACTGGAATAAAAATGTCTTCAGATGGGAATAACAATAATGTAAATAAAAGAAAGCAATAATAAACTGAAATACCTCAAATAACATTAATTCAAAGATGTAATCTGTAACATGGAAGAATTCATAAATTAAATTGCAAAAGTAAATAAAAAGGAATATTGAACCTGATAACGAGATAATCCGGAAAGCGAATAAAATCCTAATTCTAAATCCTAATCCTAAAGAGAGAAGAAAGAGGAGAGAACCTCTCTCTAAACTAAATCTAAATCATGAAAACTAATTAAAAGTGGTCACTCTCTGAATGGATGCATTCCCCCACTTCATAACCTCTGGTCTATGCCTTCTGGACTTGGATTTGGGCCAAAAAGGGCTTCAAAATTTGCTGGGAGCATTTTCTGCAATTTCTGGTGTGTGGCCTCTGTCACGCGTCTGCGTGGGTCACGCGGTCGCGTCATTCGGAGTTTTCCTTGTCACGCGGTCGCGTCAGTCATGCGACCGCGTCATATGTGTTCTGCTTAAGGCGTGCAGTCGCGTCAGTCATGCGGCCGCGTCGCTGCTTCTTCACGCTTGGCATGCAGCCGCGTCATCCATGCGATCGCGTGGCTGCCAGTTTCTCCAAAAACTCCGTTTTGTGCTTTCCTTCCATTTTTGTATGTTTCCTTCCCATCCTTTAAGTCATTCCTGCCTTAGAAGATCTGAAACTACTCAACACACTAATCACAGCATCGAATGGAAATAAAGGTAATTAAAATAATTAATTTTAAAGCATAGGAAACATGTTTTTCACATAAATCACATAATAAGGAAGGAAAAGTAAAACCATGCAATTAATATGAATAAGTGGGTGAAGGATTGAATAAATCACTCAGATTAAGCACAAAATATATCATAAAATATGGGTTTATCAATGGCTAGCCGGCTTAAACTTCGCGAGTCGAGGCTAGTTTCTTATGATATTATACTTTGATACTATTACCTTGTTTATATCACTTCTGTTTCTTGTGCCTTAAGATAGTAGCTTCGCTAGTACGCTTTGCGCTTTTGAAATCCTATTTTTGAGCTATATCTTTCATCGGGTTTCTAGATTATATTACTTCTTCTATATGTTATACGTATGAGCTTTAGAATTGACGTAATGTCTGATTAACCTTTGCTTTATGGCGCGAAGTAAGGCTTAGGCTAATTAGGGTGTTACATTTAGTGGTATCAGAGTGGTTCGTCCTCGTGAGCCTGAGGGATGGACCGATTGTGCTTCTTTGCATACTCTGTGTGTCTTTTCTTTGATGCTATTAGGTTATCTACTTGATATATGCATAGCATGCTTGTTTGTGAGTGCCTGTTTGGGATAATTGAAGCACTAGACTTTTGATATTGAGACTGATCACTTTGATATCGATTGTTTGGTGTAGACAGGAACCCTAATGGCTACTCGCAGACAAGGTCGGTCATGTATACGGAGAGATTATGAGGGTAACCCGTCGACGGATGATCACGCTAAACTTATGGCGGCATTGACTAATTTAGCTAACATGATTCAAGCGGGCACTGTTATGGCTACTCATGCTTTGCGGCAAACAAGGAAATCAGCCGGAAGCGAAAATGAAGAAGGTGCTGAGCACAACTTAGTTGGTGTTCTAAGAACTCTAGCTACTTTTTTGAAAGCTGACTGACGAATGGATTTTTGTGTGGCTTAGAATTCACAAATGAATTCTCGTTGCAAGTATAGTTTCTAAACCAAGCAATAATCCTTTCATACAAAAAGTTGTTTGTCACAAGTAACAAACCCCTAAATTTATAAACCGAAGTATTGGAACCTCGGGTCGTTCTCCCTAGGAATTGTAATGAAGTGTCTTGTTATTGGTTATGAGTTATTTTGGGGTTTTGGGATAAGAGACATGAAATGTAAATGACAATGAAAATAAACTAACAACTATAAAAGGCTCTTGGCAAGGTATGAAAATTAGAAGTTCTATCCTAGTTATCCTTCTCAAGTGTGATGAGAATTGTTCATTGCTACCACTTAGTTAACCCTTACTAATTAAAGGAAAGTTAAGTGGATGAATTGACTTGAGCCACAAGTCCTAGCCAACTCCCAAGGAAAGACTAGCTTTAGTGCACTCCAAACCAATTAGCAATCTCTCCAATTATCAATCAACAAAGGAATTAGATAACTCAAGTGTCACTAATTACTCTACCTAGGCCAAGAGGAACAAAATCTACACTAACACTAAAAGAGACATTTCAACAAATACATAAAGTGCAAGAGGAGTAAACATTATTAAATGCAAGAATTAAAGGAATCTACAACTACAAAGGCAAGAGATCAACAATAGAAAAGCAAAGAAGAACAATTATTATGAATTACCTCTAATTGAATTGAAAGAAAATAGAAGGAGCAAAAGTAGATCTACAACAAAACATAAGAACAACATAAAGGAAATTGCAATGTAACAATAAAGAATTGAAAGGTAGACGTAGAAGAAAGCAAAGATTAAAACCTAGTTCTAAGATTATTGAACTAAACCTAATCCTAATTCTAGAGAGAAGTGAGAGCTTCTCTCTCTAGAAACTAACTCTCACTACTAAACTAAGCTAAACTATGACTAATGATGACAAGTATCCTGATTCCTCTTCAATCCTTGGCTTAAATAGCATCAGAAATGAGTTGGATTGGGCCCACAAGGCTTCAGAATTCGCTGGCCACGTTTTGCTTTAAGTGAACCAGGTGGCAGCAACGGCGCGTGCGCGTACTATGCGCGTACGCGTCATCATGAGCGGTTCAACCATAGCAAATCTTATATCGTTTCGAAGCCCCGGATGTTAGCTTTCCAACCCAACTAGAACCGCATCATTTGGACCTCTGTAGCTCAAGTTATAGCCGATTAAGTGCGAAGAGGTCGGCTTGACAGCTTTCCGGTTCTTCCATTTCTTCATGAGTTCTCCAACTTTTCATGCTTTCTTTCTTCATTCCCTTGATCCAATCTTTGCCTCCTAAACCTTAAATCACTTAACAAACATATCAAGGCATCTAATAGAATCAAGGTGAACTAAATTTAGCTATTTTGAGTCCTAAAAAGCATGTTTTCACATTCAAGCACAATTAAAGGAGAATATACAAAACCATGCTATTTCTTGAATAAATATGGGTAAAGGGTGATAAAATCCCCAAAGATCAATACAAAACAAACCGTCAAATTGGGGTTTGTCAACCTCCCCACACTTAAACCAAGCATGTCCTCATGCTTAAACCAAGAATGAAGTAAGGGTATGGCATTTATTCAATGGAAACTAACTAAATGCAATCTACCTATATGCAACTATCTAAATGAATGCAAGTGCTTGGTCAAAATAAATCAATTCCCAAGAAACATATATGCACAAGGGCTAAGGACTAGCAAGTCTAATCCACAATTGAATTGAGTTATTAAATATTTTTACAAACTTGCATGAAGAATGATGATCATAGGTGAAAGCATGTAGTTGAGCATCGAACCCTCACCGGATGTGTTTGCACTCTATTCGCTCAAGTGTTTAGGGTTGATTCACTCAATTCTCCTCTATTTCATGCTTTCCAAGATTTATTTTTCTTCTAACAATCAACATTTATTTCATGCATGCATACAAGTATCATGAGGTCTTTTCATTGGTTGTAATGGGGCTAGGGTCAAGGTAGGATGCATATTTGGTCAAGTGAGCTTGAAATTTGAATCTTTAATAAGCTTAAACTTCCCACCTAACCTATGACATCCTATACAATTAAGTTCTAACCTAACTACCCATTTTCTCACTTTTTCACATACTCATGCATTTTCTTTTCATTTCACAACTCATATGCATTGATCTTATTGAGCTTCACCTTGGGGCATTTTGTCCCCTTATTATTTCTTTCTTTTTCTTTTTCTTTCTTTTTCCATTTTTTCTATACTTTTCATATATTTTTTTCTTTGTTTTTCTCATCATTTTTTTTTCTTTCAAACTATATACAAGAGTACCAATGCATAAGGTCTATACATTTAATCAATACATGAGCATGTACCCAATTCCCAATATTTACAACAAAAATACAAAACTACCCTTTTATTCACCCAATGTCCCAAGGTTCCCACACTTGAATGATACACACTCTAGCCTAAGCTAATCAAAGATCCAAATAAAGGACATTCATTGTTTTTTCGCTTTAAGGCTTGTAATGTGCTAAATTAAGAACAAGTGGGTTAATCGCAGGCTCAAATTTGGCTAACAATGGAAGATAAAAGGTAGGCTATTTGGGTAAGTGAGCTAAATGAAATGATGGCCTCAATCACATAAATGCATGAATACACAAAATAATGGACATAAAGAATCAAACAAATCAAAGATTACAATCATAGAAAGAGAATAATGCACACAAGAAGGAAAAATAAGTGGTTATAAGATGTAACCACACCGTTAGGCTCAAATCTCACAAGCTTGTGTTCTTAGCTCATAAATCATGTTCCACAAAATATATAATTAAAGCAAGTTCTATGAAAAGTTTTCACTCAAATCAATTGACATGCCCTATAGATAGAAATCTTGAAAAATTCTCATTATTTTGACTAAGCTTATTGTGTATGCATATGCAAAAATAAGAAAATGCAAGTAAAATATTGGAGTTAGAAATTTGTCACCCAAGATTGCCGATAGGTCGGACGACCTCCCCACACTTAAAAGTTTGCACCGTCCTCGGTGCACTCAAAGATGAGCAAGGGGGTACGGCGACTCTCCGGATTGCTATATGTTCTTTCTTCCACTTCCATGGTTGCTTGTGGTGCATTCGTTATGAAAAACAAAAATATAACACCATAAGATGAGAAGATATAAAAGCAAGGAAGCATACATTGTTGGAATGAGGTAAATCACTAGAATGAGGTGAGTGAATTAGTGTGACATTAAGAAATATTAGGTGTGTGAATTCTAAATTGCGCGGTTTAGAATACACATTAGCATAAAAGCTATGTCACAAAAGAAGCATGCACTTCACTTATCCTAGTGTGCTTGAGATGCTTTAAGTAAGCTTGTAAGGTAAGACAAGCATTAGAGAAGCATGAAAGCATTCAAGTCAAACATATGGATGGATATAATCATGAAATACAATGCATTAAGGTAAATGCTCAACATTATCCATCAAGAGATTGCCTAATCAAAGGAAAAGGATCCAAATCACATGGTGGCTAGCTACAACATGCAATTCAAAAGAGTTATAAGCTCGAAGACAATTCTCATCACTTGGTATTTTTTTCAAAAGGTAAGCATGAAGAACTCAAAACCAAGTAACAAAATATAACCTCAATCATAGAATCCAACAAAGATTATCTAAAAACATTCATGCTACAATAGCATTTAGGCAATAAGGGATATAGCAATGTATAGTAAACAAAGTCAATACTCCAACACGTATAATGAAAAGAGAGAAAATAAAATGAAAGCTAAACGAAAACTAACTAATTAACTAACCAACTAACTAATTAACTAACTAACTAACTAACAACCAACTAAAATAAATGGTTATCCATGGTGTTTGGAGGTGTTGGATGAGGGGTAGGAGAAGGGAAGAAGAAAGGAGAAGGAAAGAATTGGAAAGAGGAGAAGAAAAGAAAAGTGGATGGGAGAAAGAAATCCGCGCGTACGCACACATGGCGCGCGCGCGTCATTGGCTTATTTCGAGAGTGGCGCGTACGCGTCATGTGCGCGTGTGCGCAAGTGGGGTTTGTGCCAGAGGCACAACGTTGGCGCGGCGCAGGCACAACTCTCTGGAAAATGTATGGAGGTTGGAACTTCTCAATCCACGCGTACGCACGCATGGCGCGCGCGCGTGGATGGTCGAAAATGCTGGACGTGCGCATACGCGCCATGTACGCGTACGCGTGGATGGTGCTCTGTTTTTCAAAATTTTTTTTTTTAATGTTTTTGCACCAATCCAAGCATTCCAAACCTCCAAACAGCTGCCAAAACACCATAAAACCTTATTTAACATACTTAAACTACCAATTAAACTCTACCAACTAATCTAAACATGAAATTAAACTAATTTTACCAATATTTACAAAAGAGAAAATGAAAAGATTTTACCATGGTGGGGTGTCTCCCACCTAGCACTTTTGTTTATTGTCCTTAAGTTGGACTTATGGGGAGCTCCTCATCAAGGTGGCTTGTGCTTGTATTCATTTTGGAACTCCCACCAATGCTTGGTTCTCCATTGTGCCCCAAGATTCTTCATGGATTGAGCCAAGTCTTGATGGAGTTCTTCACAAGCTTGGGGCTCCCAAAGTTGATCATCTTCTTGTAATCCGGGATCCCACACTTTATTTTCACACCCGTCTTGAAGTTGATCATCATTATTAATCCAACCGGGTGGTGAGTAAGGTGAATTCTCTATATAGTGGCCAACAATCCTCCTAGATCCATCTATTTGAGCACTACTCCAACCTTTATATCTCATGTTTGATGCATCAACCATAATGAGCCTTGATTTGCAACGCCAACCACAAAACCTTTTTCGTTTACGCTTCATCCCACAAAGCTCCCTAAGTTGGCCATCCGTTTCAAGCAAACCATATTCAAGTGGGATAATAAAGCTAATAGAAATAAATTTCACCCACTCAAATGAAGGAGTAGATGGCAACCTAGGCAAAGACAACTCCAAGAGTTTTGATAAAGCGTATTCAATTCCCATCCTCTTTTTTCTAAGGATTTCCACCTCTTCACAAGACTTCTCAATTATAATCCTTTGTTCAACAATTTTATATAAACCTTTTCTCCTACTCAAGTCATAAATGGGAGGGTAAGAAAAATTTACCTCCACATTGCTTTCCATCTTGTTGGGAGAAGGTTCTTCATGCTCAAAGGATTTTTCACCACTAAGGTTTGATGCTTGATCTTCATCACCAAGGGAACTCACTTCTTGCTCTATCCCATCCAAATCTTCATATGGAATATGTCTTGGAAGGTGTGCACTTTCCTTCCTAGCATCAATTTCAATCATCTTGGAGGGGTTTTCTTCAATTCTAGATTCCCATGGAGGCTCCGCATCTCCTAAGTCTTCAACCAATTCTTCCCTTTCTTCAATAATCATAGCTTCCTCCAATTGTTCCAATACAAAGCAACTTCCCTCATTCTCCACCAATCTCTCTTTTATGTTATGCTCTTCATTTGATTCCCCACATGTAGCCATGGGAGTTCCTTGAGAGTTCAAGCATTGGGATGCTAACCGGTTTACCACCTCATCCAAGGCGGCCGTGAATTGTTGCACATCTCTTTTCATTTCCTCTTGTCCTTGAACAAGAACATCAAGGATGTCATCCATTGGAGGTTGGGGTGGATGGAAGGGTTCATCAATTTGGGGGAAGGGTTCATAGTAGGAAGGTGGTTCTTCTTGGTAGAGTTATGGTGGTTCAATAATTTCCACTCTTTCCACTTGTTGCACAACACACTCCATGGTTGCTTGAAATTGATCCAATGCTTCCTTGAGACGATCCCTTGACTCTTGTTCCTCTTGGATAATATGATTAGGATCATATGGCTCTTGGATTGATGGACATGAATATTCTTCCATGGGAAGTTGTGGTGGAAAGTAGTATTCATCTTGTGGTTGGAAATTTTCATATATTGGAGGTGGTTCATCTTGGTAATAATGTGGAGGAGGTGGCTCTTGAAAATATTGATGTTGGAATGGTGGTGGTTCCATGTATGGTTCATATGGCTCATAAGGTGGTTGGTATGGTGGATAAGAATTAGGGTCATATGGAGGTATTTGGTGAAAATAGGCTTGTGAGTGTGGTTGAGGTTCATGTTGAGGATATGACTCATAGGCATATGGTGGTGGTTCTTGAAAGTCACAAGGAGATTCACCATAGCCATTGGGTTGGTATGCATCATAGAATGGCTCTTCTTCATAGTGCATTGGTGGAGGTTGTTGCCATGAAGATTGATCATATGTATATGGCTCTTCCCACCTTTGGTTATCCCATTCTTGATACACATCTTCATTGAAGTTCCCATTTCCTACAACATAGTTGTAATCACACTCATAGCCAAAGTGAGAATTCATAGTAAAAGTAAAAATAAAAAACAAAAGCTAACAAGAAATAATGAAACAAAGTCCTAGAACAAGCAAAACTAACAAGCAATCCAAAAATCAAGCTATTCACAATATTCACATATATACAATAACCAATAACATAACACCATTGCAAATCCCCGGCAACGGCGCCATTTTGACGAATGGATTTTTGTGTGGCTTAGAATTCACAAATGAATTCTCGTTGCAAGTATAGTTTCTAAACCAAGCAATAATCCTTTCATACAAAAAGTTGTTTGTCACAAGTAACAAACCCCTAAATTTATAAACCGAAGTATTGGAACCTCGGGTCATTCTCCCTAGGAATTGTAATGAAGTGTCTTGTTATTGGTTATGAGTTATTTTGGGGTTTTGGGATAAGAGACATGAAATGTAAATAACAATGAAAATAAACTAACAACTATAAAAGGCTCTTGGCAAGGTATGAAAATTAGAAGTTCTATCCTAGTTATCCTTCTCAAGTGTGATGAGAATTGTTCATTGCTACCACTTAGTTAACCCTTACTAATTAAAGGAAAGTTAAGTGGATGAATTGACTTGAGCCACAAGTCCTAGCCAACTCCCAAGGAAAGACTAGCTTTAGTGCACTCCAAACCAATTAGCAATCTCTCCAATTATCAATCAACAAAGGAATTAGATAACTCAAGTGTCACTAATTACTCTACCTAGGCCAAGAGGAACAAAATCTACAGTAACACTAAAAGAGACATTTCAACAAACACATAAAGTGCAAGAGGAGTAAACATTATTAAATGCAAGAATTAAAGGAATCTACAACTACAAAGGCAAGAGATCAACAATAGAAAAGCAAAGAAGAACAATTATTATGAATTACTTCTAATTGAATTGAAAGAAAATAGAAGGAGCAAAAGTAGATCTACAACAAAACATAAGAACAACATAAAGGAAATTTCAATGTAACAACAAAGAATTGAAAAGTAGAAGTAGAAGAAAGCAAAGATTAAAACCTAGATCTAAGATTATTGAACTAAACCTAATCCTAAAACTAGAGAGAAGTGAGAGCTTCTCTCTCTAGAAACTAACTCTCACTATTAAACTAAGCTAAACTATGACTAATGATGACAAGTATCCTGATTCCTCTTCAATCCTTGGCTTAAATAGCATCAGAAATGAGTTGGATTGGGCCCACAAGGCTTCAGAATTCGCTGGCCACGTTTTGCTTTAAGTGAACCAGGTGGCAGCAACGGCGCGTGCGCGTACTATGCGCGTACGCGTCATCATGAGCGGTTCAACCATAGCAAATCTTATATCGTTTTGAAGCCTCGGATGTTAGCTTTCCAACCCAACTGGAACCGCATCATTTGGACCTCTGTAGCTCAAGTTATGGCCGATTAAGTGCGAAGAGGTCGGCTTGACAGCTTTCCGGTTCTTCCATTTCTTCATGAGTTCTCCAACTTTTCAATGGAACGATAAATCCTGTTGAAGCAGACAACTGGTTCAAAGCTGTGGAGGGTGCATTACAGACTCAACAAGTCCCGAGTAATCAGTTCGTGGAATATGCGGCTTATCAACTAGTGGGAGAAGCTCAGCAATGGTGGCAAGGAGAGCGCTGACTGCTACACCTACAGAAGGTGGACATTACATGGACATTATTTTAGGAAGATTTCTATAAAAAGTACTGGCATGAATCATTAAGGGAGGCTAGAGAGTTGGAGCTCTTACAGTTGAAGCAAGGGTCCATAACTATAACTGAATACACCAGCAAGTTTGAAGAACTCTGTAGGTCCTTGAGAATAAGTCAGGGTACTCCTGAGTCCTATGAGGGATGGAAATGTGTCAAATATGAAGTAGGGCTGAGGGAAGATATCATGTGTGTTGTGCCTCCATTGGAGATTAAGAGATTCTCCGAATTGGTGGACAAGGCAACAATTGTAGAAGATTATGCAAGGAGGTGACTTTGGAGAGAGATGTTCATGGCGGTACTAGTAGTAGAGGTCGTGGGATGTATGTTCCATCAAGAGGCCAGAACTCCAAGAAGGGTAGGCATGCCCCTCAGCAATCCCAAGTTCAAAGACATATCAGAGGCATTGACCATGACCAGTATCACCGGGCGAGAGGAGCAGGTAAGCAGGCGTGGGCTTAACAAGAAGAGTTAAGGTGCCAGAGATGTGGAAGATACCATCCGGAAAAGTCATGCATGGCTGGGTTCAGTGGATGTTACAGCTGCGGATTATCAGGGCATATCTCTAGACGCTGTCCTTACAAAAAGGACCAAGGTACAGATCGGTCCCAGTAATGGGGTTAAGGATCTCCAACTCGAGGTAACAATAAAATTGATAACCTAGTTTTAATCACGTTGTGGGGGACTGTAACTTGACTCTTCTTATTAGCTTATAATGGAGACAAAGATTTGAAACTAGAAAGATTAGATTAAATGTCAGGCTTAGGACCAGAACTTAGCTTAGCTTTATTTTACGGGACATTGCCATTAAGGCTGGCCAAATATAGCGTTGGAGGAGCTAATGAGAGGAGATAATTCTGGTGGGTACAATCAGGTGATTGGGGTAGTGATAACCAAATTGGAGTGACACAATGGAAGGCGTAAAGAAGTATTGACATGGTAGAATTACGAAAGGTGAAATGTAGTAACGAGTTAAGTTAGGATTGGAAATATTAAGTAGCAAAACACTTCATGGAAAGAAGGATCAGTTGCGAGGAGCCGGAGTGAAGGAGGGTAGTAATGGGAGACTTAATACGAGAGAGATTACCAATAAATGCTTGTGACTCGATCTATCTCTCTTTTGTAATCAGCATTGAAGAACTTTATTCCGTGACCTTTCTTGATAATTAAATTGAACATTCCCTAAATCAAATTCCTATTTGTACGTGTCCTTTCACACAATTTGTACCCCTTAGCATGAGCCTAAAACCATCTTTATTCACGGACTAGTAATAAAATCAGTAGGGACACATTTTGATTCAATGTGCCATATTGTTTTCTTCAAAGATTCTTAATTTGGAATCCCTTTCTTGAGATGCACTCTAATTTTTCCCTATGGTGCATTTTCTTGTTCTCTATAACATTGTCTAAACATAACATAATGTACCTTTTCAATTTCTTACGGATACTATTCAAAGTTGTTTGCTTTCTCTTGAGCTCGGTATCCCTTCAAATAACTTGGACTTAATTCGACATCACATGCCATCCTTAGACGCAACCATCGATAAGTTAGTTTCGTAGGATGCAACTTTTGAACACGAAGGATGAAACCGGCAAGCGTGCGATCTTACGAGGAGTTGTGAACCCTTACTTATATGAATGGTGTTACCTATGAATAAATTCATACACAAGGATGCTCCATTGGCTCCAATGCCGAATTGTAATTCCTCCAGAACTTAAAGGAACGATTAGCTACATCGCCGGTACTTGTGTTATGTGAACCTCAGGGACCAGATAGGAGTTACGATAACGCCTCATTGAAAGTATTGGAGTGCGCATCGACGTAGCATTAGGAGGTAATGGTTGGTGCATCGCGGTAGTTGAGGCGATACGAAGTGGAATCTCTGACTCATGATCTGGAGCCTGTTGTGTTTATATTTGTGTTAAAGATGTGGAGCAAGGGGAACTACCTCCATGAAGATGGGAGAAATTACTCAAGGACCACAATTGGGAGTTAAGCTACTACTTAGGGATAATCACGTTTGATTTTGGTTCTCACGTGTAGATCATAAGATAGTTAATATGATGTTGGCACATGGTGAACCATTGAGTGTAGAGGTAAGTAGAGAAGGAGAAAAATAAGTGAGGAGGAATTTAGGCTTGAATTTTTGCTGAGTTTAACAATTGATGCTAGTTAAAATAAATAGAGATTTACTAATTGTTTAGTATGACTAAGGGAGGTTGAATTGTACATATGGATAAAATTGTAAATGAATTGAATGATTAGATACGAGACAAATGGTATGGTGGTTTATGGATCTTGGAATTTTATCAAACGAATAGAGGAAAGGAAGAATAGAATATTTTAGGCGTTTGAGATGATGGAGTGAGTTAGGAGTATGATGGAGCAGATGGTATTAAAATTGTAGTTAGTATAAGAACTGTTGCTAGGATTTGAAGGTGTTGAATGGTTGGAAATTGATGGGTATTGTAATTGGAGCTATGGAAAATTACTTACGATTGAGAATTTAGGAGATTTTGAATTAGGCATAGAGATGCTAGGAGGCCCTAAGTTAGAAATTAGTCTTAGGACGAGCGTGAACCCTATTTGGGTCAAGTTGAGGAAGTTTAGACGTAAGCCTAGGTTCTGTAACCCGATGGATGATGTATGATTTGATTGAATATTTGGATCAGTTAGTTAATTAGTGGCTAAAAATCAGAGTAGTGCAGCGGAAGCTTATGGAATGCAATAGCACTTGATAGTCGTGAGTAGGGATCATAGGAAGATGACTAAACGTACCTTAGGCTTGAATATTTGAAGAGTTAGTGGGTTAATGTGAGTAAAGGTTTTCTAAGAACTAAGTTTGATTGTGGCAGTAAGATTAGAATGAGTTGGGATAAGCTGTGAAGATGAGGGTAGGTGGATAAAATTAGATTTGGGTGATAACTGTGCAATTGCCGTGTCGGAAAGATAGGGATTTCGATATTTTGATCATGATGACTTTGGGCATAGATTGGAACAGAAACTGATTTAGTTGAAGGATGGATTTGAAGAGCATTGAATTGAAATGCTAATGTTGTAATGAGGTTGATTGAAGGTAGTTTAGAGTGAGAAGGACAAGTACGATATAGGCGTGAATTCAGTTAAAATATGGAGTTATAAATAAGAATACAAGATGTAGATAGGAATTTGAGCAGACGTGGAGGAATGAAACGATGAACAGTAAGAGGTAGGTTTATGTTGAGGGAGCATTTAATGATGGAGATGGGTAAACCAAATTTTGAGGACAAAATTTCTTATTTGGTGGGGAGAATGTAAGAACCATAACTAATCAACCAGTTAATTAAGTGATTAATTGCCCAAATTAGGCTTCGAAAAGTTAGAGTGAGAATTTGAGGATTTAAAGGTGATTTTCGGACTCAATAGGTCTTTCTGAGTCAGAAAATGTGCTTTTTACGAAAAACCATGAAAAACTGCAAACCGGTAGTTGAACTGGTTGAACCGGTTCAAGTCTTCCCGGTACCGCATGAGAAAAAGTGAAAACTGGCGAAAACCTTAGAAAAATGTTAGGAATGGAAAATCGGGCGTTAATTTTAAAGGTTTGGCCCGAGGTTGGGCCAAACGGGCTAAAAATGCTAATGGGTTGGACCGGGCCCAAGTTAGGCCCAAGCCCAACATATAAATACACTTAGGTAAACCCATTTCAGCTACATTCACCCTCATAACTTAAACACAACAGTAGCTGAAGTGAGGAGAGAGGTGGGAGCTTTCCACCATTGTTACTATTCACTTCAAACTTGCCAAGCTCATATCTTGAGCTAGAGAGATCCGATCGTCGCACCGTTTACGGCTACGCGTTCCTCGTCAAGAGCTCTACAAAACCCATATAAGAAACTGGTAAGGAAAGCTCGAATCCCTCTCAGTTTCTCTCCTCAACGTTTTGGGTTCATAGGGTTTTTGATTAAATGAGATTTTGTGATTTTGGATGTTTAGGTTTGCTCTAATCCTTGCTTAGCCTTGGATTCTTGCTAGTAAATCTATCGAAGAAGGTAAGAGCCACTAAACCCTTGTGAATTTATGTTTAATTAGAACCCTAGGTTGATTTGAGGTGAATTACATGTATATAGTTTGATTATTGTGGCTTTGGGAGCTCTTGGAACTTATTTGTGCTTATTGGAGTGGAAGTGAAAGCTTGGTTTGTGGTTGGAAGCTTGTTTGTGCTAAATTGAATTTTGGTGCATAAAGGAGAATCGTCTAAGGTATGGTTTCGGTTTTCTCTATGTAGTATATAATATTCATGGACACATAGGCTAGTGACCAATAAGATAAGTTGAACTAAAATGATGGTTGGTGTGTTATATGTTGATGAATTGATGAATATTGGGTTGATTGTGATGAATTATAATGATATGATGATGTTGAATGATTGTATTGATTGGAAGTTGGTTCTTTATGATAATTGTAGTGTTATGATTTATGAAATAGTGGGTTTTGATGGTGAATTTGATCATAAGTATCATATAGTTGATGTTGGAATTTATAGTAATGAAATGAGAAGGAGAATGTGGAAAGTTTGGTGCATTGTGATGCAACAGGTACATTTTGATGAAAAATGGAGTTTTGGATGGTATGGTATGGTTTGAAATGTGTATGGTGAGAAATGTTGTAAATTGTGAAGTTTGGTAAAATTGAGTTTTTGGTGAACTTTGTTCGGTCATAACTTTTGCCTCGATTTTCAAAATTGATTGAAATTTGTTTAGAATTAAAGATCTTTGAAAACTCTTTAAATTGATATAAAATTTATGAAAATTGGAATTTTGTAGAAGAAGTTATGATCCTTCAAAGTTGGTGTTAAAAATATGAAATTCTGTAGAGTTGCAGAATTTCAGGATTTCTGATATGTGCGGACGCACAAACTCGTGCGGACGCACACCCTGCAAATATTTTGACCTGTGCAGACGCACGCATCTGTGCGCACGCATAGGCAGGAAGTGTGTTCTGTTCGCAGCACTGGCACAGCTTGTGTGCGCACATATCCAGGGAAAAACTTCAACCTGTGCAGACGCACAGGTCTGTGCGGACGCACACGTCGGGAAGGTCAATCTGTTGGGGTCGATGGCACAGGTTGTGCGAGTGCACAGATCCTTGTAAAAATTGACACCTGTGCGTACGCACACCCCTGTGCGTACGCACGCATTTCAAAACTCTCAGGAGTGTGCGCACGCACAGACCCCTGTGCAGCCGCACACGTCCTGTTTGTCAAAATTTTATTTGTTTTCAACTATTCTACCTTCCCAACAAGGTTGTAAGCTTCTAAAACACTATTTAAAACTTATGGGCTTAATTTTGAGTATTGGAACATGGGATGTAACTTCAGGTTTCTAGAACACAGTTTTATGATAAATTAGAAAACGGAGGCCTATGTTTCTGGCGTACTGAGAATGATTTGACGTTGGGTGGAGGATGATTGATACATGAGATAAGGAATGATGAACCTTGGACATTGGAAACTGAGTTATGAATGGACAGTGGTTGATATGAGTCGAGGACTCGGATTGAGACGATGGATCTCTGTATGTTGAAAATGTTTTCTGAAAACCACTGAGATATTATTTTTACTAAGATTATGAGACGCTATGCGCTTGGCAGAGACGGGGTTTGATCCCTCCTGTCGAGGTAGCGGTGGCGGCGTAAGGGCGGTGGTTTGTTCCGCTTGCATTAAGATGTGAGGTCTGTGGCAAGAGTATCCCGCTCGCATCCCTTTGGACTTATAGGCGAGCAGGCGCTAGTACCTGGATAGTGATCCGAGCACTATATCTCAGGGATTCCCATATGAGAAATTCGAAGGGCGACATTTCCATGGAGATGTGTCGGGTTGGCAGTTGAATCGACAATGTGATATCACAGCCAGTAGGGCAGGCATTCATCATATGCATTTTCTATCTGTTTGTATGCTTTGTTTACTTGTAATGGCTTGCCTAATTGAATAACATGCTTACTTGCTATCTGAATTATTTGTCTCATATGCTTCTACTTGTGTTTTACTTGCATTGTTTATTAATTGTGCTTTCTACTGGGATTGAGGAGGTTCGGAAGGCGGTGGCGATGGGATCGCATGGAGGATAGGTTGGTGAAGGCTATGGGACAGCGGTGTTTGGTTAGAGTAGAAATCCCTTAAGATAGATTACCCGGTTTAATTATGATAAGGTTTATATTATGCTTGTTTTGTTTTAGAATGCTTTAAGCTTGAATCTTGTGATGGATATGGAGCTTAGGATTACCTTTGGCGTCCCGGGGTCTTATATCCTACATCACTGGGCACTATTACCATACTGAGAACCTCCGGTTCTCATACCATATCTTTGTTGTGTTTTTCAGATGTAGGTCGCAACCCACCTCGGTGAGTTGCTTTGGATGGTGACAGGAGCGGAGGATCTTGGATTCTTTTGGAGTCTTTTTGGTTTATCTTGTTTCTACATCTCTCTTTTGTATTTCGTTTTGCCTAGAGGCATGTATTTGAGAGAACAAAACTTGTATAAGCTATTTTTAAACTGTCAGGTTTCTATATGGTCTATGTATGGCTAGCCGGCTTAAATTCCACGAGTCGAGGCTAGTTTCTTATGATATTATACTTTGATACTATTACCTTGTTTATATCACTTCTGTTTCTTGTGCCTTAAGATGGTAGCTTTACTAGTACGCTTTGCGCTTTTGAAATCCTATTTTTGAGCTATATTTTTCATCAGGCTTCTAGATTATATTATTTCTTCTATATATTATACGTATGAGCTTTAGAATTGTCGTAATCTCTGATTAACTTTTGCTTTACGGCGCGAGGTAAGGCTTAGGCTAATTAGAGTGTTACAGTCTTCAGACATCTTCAAGTCGTCTAAGGACGAGATCTCGTTGTTGTGGCGGCCGAGGTCTTACTTTCTTGTATTTGCGTTGAATGATGAGTTGCATTACTTTTTGCCGTATTCTTGCTTCCTATTGTTCTTCCTCGATTAAATCTAATTTGGCACTTTGCACTTCGTTGTTCGCATCTTTATTGAAGTGATTTGTTCTGATTGATGCTTGGGCTATTTCTACCGGGATCATGGCATCGGATCCGAGCACTAACTTGAAAGGCGTTTCGTTGGTTGAGCTTTGCTAGATTGTGTTGTACCCCCAGAGTATCTCTGGTATTAGCTCCACCCAATGTGATTTAGCTAGAGTTAATTTTTTCTTTAGTGCCTGCAAAATGAGATTGTTAGCTGCTTCGGCGAGCCCATTGGTCTGAGGGTGGTCGACCGATGAAAAATGGTGCCTGGTATTTAATTTTTGTAAAAAAGATGCTATTTTCTTGTCGATAAATTGTCTACTATTATCAGTGACTATGTCCATAGGTAATCCATATTGGCATATGATAAATTTTCAAATGAAATTTTGTACCTTGTCAGCCGTTATTCTGGCAAGCGGCTGAGCCTCTATCCATTTTGTAAAGTAGTCAATTGCTACAGGTAGAAATTTTACCTAGCCTTATGATATTGGGAAAGGACCGAGTATATCGAGTCCCCATCTATGGAACATTTTGGCTGGGTTATGTATTACCGGGGCACATGATGAGCAGATATTTATACGCTTTTTGGCATTATTTTCATTTAGTTTTTAGCATGTTTTGTTTAGTTTTATTAAGTTTTTATAGGTTTTAGTGTTAAATTAATATTTTTATATTCTACTATGAGTTTGTGTATTTTTATGCAATTTCAGGTATTTTCTGGTTGAAATTGAGGAGCTGGAGCAAAAGTCTGATTCAGAGACAGAGAAAGCACTGCAGATGCTGTCCAGATCTGACCTCCTTGCACTCGCAAGAGCTTTTGTAGAGATACAGAAGTTTAAATGGAGCATTCTCTATGGATGTGGAAAGCTGACTTCCAGTGCTTTCCAGGAATATATAATAGTCTATACTTTGCTTCAGATTAGAAGGCCCAAAACTGGCATCCAACGCCAGCCTTCTGCCCCCTTTCAGGCGTCCAGCGCCCAAGGAGAAGAGACCAGTGTCCAAACGCCCAAAGAGGACCCCCTAGCCAGCGTTCAATGCCCTAGAGGCCTCATAGCACGTGGATCTCATCAAAGCTTAGCCCAAACACTCACCAAGTGGGCCCCAGAAGTGGATTTTAGTACTAAAAAGACTGTTTTACCCTTACTATTCATTAGTTTAGTATTTAAAGTAGAAGATCACTCTTTGTTAAGGATCTTCGGCCACTTTCAGCCATATTTTCATTTTACACATTGTATTTTCTATCAGTATGAGTTTCTAAACCTCTTAGGTTGAGGGGAGGAGCCCTGCTGAGTTTTATGGATTAATAAAAGTACTACTGTTCTTTCTCAGTTTGTGTTTGATTCTCTATTCTAAGATGTATCTTCGTTCTTCATCAATATGAATGCGTTGAACTGGCATAAGGTTATCACATTCTACATGGGTTCAGAGTGAGTCTTTCATCGGACAATGATGAACCACCAGCTTGGTTATACATCTCTTAGACGGCTAATCCACGACGTCGTTGGGAACTTCTCAAGACACCAGTTCAGCCAAAGTATGGCGAGATTAGGGTCTCTGTGGTTGAGGCTAGAACCCAAAGGCATATCATTCTCTGATCTGGAAGATCCGACCTTGTCTGTGATATTTTGAGTAGGATCATCAAGGAGAATGAACTACAGGAGCTTCACCCTCAATCAGAATGGATCGACCCTGACTCACTCAGGTATTACTTGCACGACCCAGTGCAGTTGCTGGTTCAGTTGTACAAAGTGTGGGGATTCGTGCACCAAGTTTTTGGCGCTGTTGCTGGGGATTGTTCGAGTTTGGACAACTGACGGATTATCTTGTTCCCTAGATCAGGTATTGTCTTTAATTTTGTTAGGTTTTCTTTTTATTTTCTTCTTCTTTATTTTCAAAAAAATAAAAAAAATATTTTTCAAAAATTTTTTCTTTTCTTTGTTTAATCTTTGTTCTTGGTTTGAGTCTTTTGTTTTTGTTCTTGGTTAAATTTTCGAAAATTTTGAGTCTTTCTTTCCAAAAATTTTCAAAAATAGTTTCTTTGTTTAAATCTTGTGTCAATCTTTAAGTTTGGTGTCTTCTTGTGTTTTTTCTTTTAATTTTTGAAAATTTTGTGTTTGGTTTTCAAAATTTTTAGGTTTGGTGTCTTTTACATGTTCTTGTGTTCTTTGAGTTTTTTTTTAGTTTTGTTCTTGGTGTTCTTCTTGATCTTCAAAGTGTTCTTGTTTTTATTTTTGTTTTGATCTTAAAATTTTTAAGTTTGGTGTCCATTCGTGTTTTTCCTTTAAATTTTTGCACACTAGGAGTCATTAGATCTAAAAATTTTAAGTTTGGTGTCTTTTTGTTGTTTTTCTCTTTCCTCATTAAATTCAAAAATCTTATCTTTTTCAAAATATTATCTTATCTTTCTTTAAAATTCAAAAATCATATCTTATCTTATTTCAAATTTCAAAATTAAACCTTTTCAAAAAATCAAATCTTTTTCAAATCTTTATCTTATCTTGTTTACTTTTTCAAAATTCAAAATTTAAACTTTCAAAATAAAAAATTTCAAATTCAAATTTCAAAATTCAAATTTCAATTTCAAATTTAATTTTCAAACTTCAAATTTCAAATTCAAATCTTTTCTATTCTTCTATCTTATCTTATTTTTAAATCTTTTCTTAATTAGTTACTTCTTTACTCTCTCTTCTTTTTCAAAACTTCCTAACCAATTCTTCTCTCTCTTATTTTCGAAAATTATTTTCTTCTTCTCTCTCTTCTATTTTCGAATTTCATAATTAAATTTTCAATTCTTTTTAATTTATTAACCATATTTTTGAAAGTAATGAATAAATAAAATAAAAAATAAAAATATTTTAATTCTTATTTATCTTTTCTATTTCTAATCCTTCTCCTATTTACTTTTATTTATTCGAACTCTTCTCCTCTCTCATCTTCCATCTTCACTTTTCTATCTTCCTCTTCTTTCTTCATATCTCACCGGGAGTATTCTATACTCAAATCAGACATAGAAGCTTCCTTTCTTTCTTTTCTTCTTTTCTTCTTTTCTTATCTATGACCAGGAACAGGGATAAAGAGCCTCTCTTTAATCTTGATCCTGAACCTGAAAGGACTTTAAGGAGGAGCTTACAACAAATTAAAGCACAATACTTCGGAAGAAACCTTTCAGAAAATTTTGAACAAGAAATTGAGGACATGGCTAAACCTGAAGGAGATGCAAGAAAGGATGTTGGTGACTTCACCATACCTCTGACTTTTATGGCAGAAGCATCTCTGTACCTGCTATTGGAGCTAACAATTTTGAGCTTAAGCCTAAGTTAGTCTCCCTTCTGCAACAGAATTTGCAAGTTCGATGGACTTTCAATGGATGATCCACATCAGTTCCTAGCTGAATTCTTGCAGATCTGTGATACTATTAAGACCAATGGAGTGAATCCTGAAGTCTACAAGATTCTGCTCTTTCCATTTGCTATAAGAGACAAAGCTAAGATAATGGTTGGATTCTCAACCAAAAGAGAGCCTAGACTCTTGGAAAAAGATGGTTAATGCTTTTCTGGCTAAATTCTTTCCCCCTCAAAAGATGAGTAAAATCAGAGTGGAAGTTCAAACCTTCAGACAAAGATAAGGTGAATCCCTCTATGAAGCTTGGGAAAGATACAAGCAACTGATCAGGAGATGTCCTCCTGACATGCTCTCAGAATGCTCTATCATAGGTGTGTTCTATGATGGTCTATCTGAGATGTCCAAAATCTCGTTGGACAGCTTTGCAGGTGGATCATTCCACTTGAAGAAAACACCTGTAGAAGCTAGAGAACTCATTGAGATGGTTACAAACAACCAATTCATGTACACTTCTGAGAGAAACCCTGTAAACCATGGGATCCCTCAGAAGAAACGGGTTCTTGAAGTTGATACTTTGAATGTCATATTGGCTCAGAACAAGATATTGACCTAGCAGGTCAATATGATCTCTCAACATTTGACTGGAATGCAAACTGCAGCTGGCAGTACCCAAGAAGTATCTCCTGATGTAGATGCTTATGATCCTGATCAACCCACCATGGAAGAGGTGAATTACATAGGAGAACCCTATGGAAACACCTACAATCCTTCATGGAGGAATCATCCTAACCTTTCATGGAAGTATCAACAGAAGCCTCAGCAAGGCTTCAACAATAATCAAGGGGGAATGAACCAGAGTAGGTTCAACAACAGACCACCATTCCCATCTTCTAAAGAGAATATAGAAACCCCTAAGCAGAGCCTCTCTGACTTAGTCACTCTGGTTTCCAGCCTCTCTAAGACCACTCATAGTTTCATGAATGAAACAAGATCCTCCATTAGAATTTGGAGGTATAGGTTGGTCAACTGAGCAAGAGGATCCCTGAGACTCCTCCTGACACTCTTCTAAGTAACACTGAAGTGAACCCAAGAGAAGAGTGCAAGGCCATAACCACTGAGGTAGAGGCTGAATCTGGAGAGACTGGGGAGGCATTGAACAACAGTGAGGAATCCCTCACTGGGCGTTCAACGCTCATCCAAGCAGTAGAGCTGGCATTGAACGCAAGCCAGGGAACACTGGCTGGGCGTTCAACACCCAAACAGGCAAGGATTCTGGCGTTGAATGCCAGTGAAGAACCCCGCACTGGGAGTTCAACGCCCAACCAGACAGAGAAGCTGGCATTGAACACCAGCCAGGATACCCCTGCTGGGCATTCAACACCCAAAATGGTAAGGAAACTAGCGTTTAACGGCAATAAGGGTGCATAGCATGGGCGTTCAACGCCCAAAGAGTCATCAGAGCTGGCGTTAAACGCCAGTAAAAACACACCCTCTGAGTGCTCAATGCTCACTCAAGACATCCCTATCCAAGAACTAAAGGAAGCCAAGGCTCATATAGAGACCATAGAGGTTCCTTTGCATGCACTTCTGCAGTTCATAAGTTCTCATAAACAGTCATCCTCTGATGAGGATGAAGACACTAAGAAAGAGCAAGTTGCTCGGTACCTAGGAGCTCTCATGAAGCTGAATACCAAGTTATTTGGTACAAAGCCTTTAGAGGAAGAACCTCCACTGCCTTCCAAAGAACTCAATGCTTTGGTTCAGCAGAGGCTACCTCAGAAGCTTCCAGATCCTGGACGTTTCCTGATCCCTTGCACCATAGGCACCATGACCTTTGAGAAGGCTCTGTGTGACCTAGGGTCAAGCATAAACCTCATGACACTCTCTGTAATGGAGATGCTGGGAATTCTTGAGGTACAAGTGATGACATGTCATCATGTCATGTTTTTTTATGCTTTTTAATACAAGAAATTGATGATTAGTGCCTAAATATTGAATGCTTTTGTGCTTAAATGGTATATTTCTTTGACCTTTTGATGTTATAAACTTTGTAGGAAATAAGTGAAAAAAGAAGCAAGAAAGCACAAATTAAGCTCAAAAAGAAGAAAGAAGAATTTTGGGGCACACTTTGAAGTTTAAGCACACTTTTGAACCTTAGGCCACACTTTTAAAAGCGTGGCTCATGACCATGAAGCCTTGGCATTAGTAACATGATACATTAGTATTAATATCTTATGCATGCATTACCATGAATTGCTAATTAAAGCATGCATGCATGAAACATTTATTACTAATGCCAATTGGCAATGAACGAATCAAGCTTTACGTTAATGCATTGGCATTACTAAGTAATATAATAAGGTAAATGAAAGCATGCAATACATTAGTAACGCCATCAAATTCATGAACCAAGCAAGAGAGCAAGCGTTCATTAAGCAAGAGAGCGCTATGTTAAAGCATGGAAACATTAATTGAAAGGGAAGCTTGGAGAGTGAGCGCCACGCTCATTAAGTGAGCATTTTCGAAAATTTCAGCTTGGGAGGCAAGCCTTGTGCCATCTGTACATACTAGGAGCGCTCAATATTGTAACTCGGTGCTCACTAAGAGAGCGCTAGGAAGAGAAAAATGCGCACCAAAGGGGCAGCGCTTGAAGAACCAACGTGGTGCTCACTAAGGGAGCGCTAGTGAAGAATGAGTGCACGAGAGATGCACGCTGAGGGAGTGAACGCTGCGCTCACTGTTTCAACTGAGCGTTCCCTTGGGAGCAACCAAACACCCAAGACCCATTTCATTGAAGCCCCAAAGCAAGAAAAGCCCATTAACATGACTCAAAGGCACAAGAAAAAGTTAGATTAGGAATTTTATTTAAATTGTAATTTGTTTTCAATTTCAATTTTATTTTTTAATTTTGTGAAGCCTATATAGAGGCATCAGTTTTATTCCATTAGGGAGGTTCGCTCTAATAGAGAGTAGTAGGAGTAGGAGTAGGGTAGAAGGCTCTGGTAGAGAGCTTAGCTTTCTTTTCCTTTTCTGGAATTTTACATTTCTGTTATAATTAAATTCAATTTGGCTTATGCAATTTCAGTTTCTGATAATTCTCTTCTACAAATTTCCCTTTCTACAGTTTTACAATTCAGTTACATTGAGCTTGATTTTAATCTTCTGTTCCCACTGCTTTCTGTTCCCATTGCTTTCAATTTACTTTCATGCAATTTAATTCTTCTGCAATTGTTCTGAGTTCTGATTTACTGTCTTCTTTAATTTCCCAGCACCTAATTCCCTTTACATTTGATGAAATTTACGTTTCTTGCTCTTTAAGCTTCTGCTGAATTTACTTTCTACACTTTTAATTCACTGCAATTTACTTTCTGCTGCTTAAATTCTCATTCAATTCATCACTGTCTGCTTGACTAAACTAATCACCTCACTAAAGTTATTTGATCCATCAATCCCTATGGGATCGACCTCACTCTTGTGAGTTATTACTACTTGATGCGACCCAGTACACTTGCCGGTGAGTTTGTGTGGAATCGTTTTTCCCTCATCAAATTTTTGGCACCGTTGATATAGATCGACAATGATTAAGTGGGTGAGAAGTCTAGATTAAGCATTTTCTTTGTTTTTTTCTTTTTAATTTTCTGTTTTAAGTAATACCAAGGTGTTTGAGTTATTGCCTCACTAAGAAATTCTTCTCTGATACATGAATTTCAATTTTCATTGGTTATGTATTTTAAAAAATTTAAATGGAGTTTAACTCATCTTGTGATCAAACAAATTTTATGGGATATTACCCACCATCACCAATTGACTATTCTAATGGTGGCTGGGAATATTACCAAGAAATCACAGATTCTGAGCACTCCAATCAATGGAGATATGCTTTAGAGCTACAAGATGAGCAAGAGAATCATATGGGATACTGCTCGCCACCACAAAATGATTCATATCAATATCCTAATGGTGGATGGGAGTATCACCAAGAATTAACATATTATGAGCAACCTAATCAATGGGGATATGCTCCAAAATCACAATTTGATCAAGCAAATCACATGAGATATTATCCAGAATCACAAAATGATTTATGTCATTATCCTCATGGTGTCTGTGCATATCAACAAGAATGTGAACAATCATGTGAAAGGAATCTCCTCCCAGAGCCACAAAGTGAATCATACTGTTATGACACTAACACAAACTATGGTTGGGAAGGGAATTCTAATACTCCATATGCTATTCATCCAAAGACATCATCACTGGAGTGTGCTTTCAATAAATTCATGCAAAATTATCCCCCAATGCCACAAGATGATTGAAAGAGCAGAAGATTGATGGTTTAGAGGTTACAGAAAATCTCGTTGTGAGTATAGTTACGAAACCAAGCAATCAACCTTTCTTACAAATGTGTTGGTTGTCACAAGTAACAAACCCCTTTAAAAATTGTTAACCGAGTATTCAAACCTCGGGTCGTCTTCTCAAGGAACTGCGAGGAAGTGTGTTCTTATTATTGGCTATAAAAGTTGTAATCGGGATTTAGAAGGTGAGAAGCAAGTAATTTAAATGATGAGTGAATTAAATGGCAAGTAAAAATAAATAATAACTGTAAAACAACTTTTGGCAAGATAAGGGAAATTAGAAGTCCAACTTAGTTATCCTTCTCAACAATAATGAAAGTTGTATCTTAATTCCACTTGGTCAACCTTTACCAGAGCAAAGGAAAGTCAAGGGACTAATTAAATTGACCTTTGAATCCTAATTATTTCCTAAGAAAAGGTTGGGATTATTTAAGTTCAACTCAATTAGCAAGATAACGATTATCAATTATGTTGAGTTTAATAACTGTTGAGTTACTGAATTCTTAACCAAAACCAAAAAGGGGAAAAAGTAAATTGCTGAAATAATAAAAGTGTCCTTAGATGGGAAGTAATGGCAACTTAAATCAAGAGAACAATCATAAACTGAAAATACCTCAAATTATCATTAATTCAATTAGAAATCTGTAACATGGAATAATTCTTAGATCAATTTATAATAATAATCAATTCAAATGTTGGAATAAATAAATAGAAGTAATACTAAAAGAACATTAAACCTGGATCCAGAATTACTCTTAAAACAAGAAGAAATCCTAAATCCTAAAAGAGAAAGAGAGAAGATCTCCCTCTCAACTAAATCTAAATCATTGAAAGGTGAAAATATGCGAGCTCTCTTTGAATGGAAGCATTCCCACACTTTATAACCTCTGATCTATGCTGTCTGTACTTGGATCTGGGCCAAAAAGGGCTTCAGAATTTGCTGGGGGCGTATTCTGTAATTTCTGGTGCGTGGCCTCTGTCACGCGTCCGCGTGGATCACGCGGTCGCGTCATTCGGAGCTTTTCCTTGCCACGCAGTCGCGTCAGTCATGCGACCGCCTCATGTGTATTCTGCTTGAGGCGCGCGGTCGCGTCAGTCATGCGGCCGCGTCGCTGCTGATTTGTGCTTGGCACGCGATCGCGTCATCCATGCGATCGCGTGGATACCAGTTTCCTTAAAGCTCCATTTTGCTTCTTCCTTCCATTCTAGTATGTTTCCTTTTTCATCCTTTAAGTCATTCTGCCTTTAGAAAATCTGAAACTACTCAACACACTAATCACGGCATCGAATGGAAATAAAGGTAATTGAAATGATTAATTTTTAAAGCTTAGAAAACATGTTTTTCATTATATGACATAATGAGGAAGGGAAAGTAAAACTATGCAATTAATGTGAATAAGTAGGTGAAGAGTTGAATAAATCACTCTAATTAAGCACAAAAGAACTCATGAAATATGGGTTTATCAATGATCCATACTGTGATGAATTCAACAATTCTTCAAGTTGTGCTTGGGAGGATCAAAATCAGAAAGCATTTGACAGTTCATACTCCACTTATCAAGAACCATCATCACTTGAGCAAACTTTCAATTCATTCATGCAAAATTATCCAACCTCACCTCCCAGTTTTTCATCTGAAAATTCTTCATCACTTAACTATCCCTTGACACAAAATCACTAAAAAACTCACAGTCCACACAAACTTCCATGAACCAAAGTCTCTCAAAGCTTGAGACCATGCTTGAAATATATGAGGGAGAGGCACAGATATCCTGGAACGAACAAGAGAACTCCTTCAAAAACATGGAAGTGCTGGTAAACCAAATATTAAGTGCAAGGGAGGAGATGGAAGAGAAAAATGAAGAGGCACCTAAACTAAGTGAAACCCCACCTCCTGATTTCTCAGGCCAGAATTTTCCATCACTTGAATATACCTCAACACAAAGCTCCTTCCATATCCCTCAAAATAACTTCACCATAACACATCCATGTCCACAAAATCACTCTCAGCCTTCATCTCTTGAGCCAGCAGTTGAAGATCCCCTTCAAAAGTTCAGAGAATTATTGGAAAGCAAAGAACAACTCCTGGAAAACAAAAATAATTCTGGACAGAGCAAGAATTCTCCTTCTAGAAGATAGAGGGGCATTTAGAGCAAAGGAGGACACATTCAGGATTGCCAAATTGTAAGGGTGAAGAACAAACTGTGAGTGAAGAAGAGGAAGAAGAGGTCCTTGTATCGAGTGAAACTTCAAGGGAGAAGGAGGTTGTGGAGATATATGAGGCTAGGATTTCATATCCACAAAGGCTAATGGAGGTGATAGAAAACCATGAGGACTCACTCCCAGAGAACTTAATGGAAGATCATGCAGAGGAAAGGGAGGAATTCCATCAGGGAAGTCCACACTCAATGAAAGTAGAGAAGTGCATAAAGGAAGGGCTCATAGAACCAACAATTCAAAAGGATCTTGATGAAGATAAAACTCCAATAATCACACAGCAACCATGTCTTGAAATCAAAGAAGTGAAGGCAACCAACAACAACACCGAAGAGAGGATTGTGACCAAGATACCAAGGACAACATTCAAGAAAGGGTCAACTACAAACAATCCTACCCCTGATCCAGCAAGCAAGCTCAATCAAGCCATTAACAAAAGGAAGCTTGCTGAGGAGAGACCAAAACAGGGGACAATAGCTGAATCTTTTCCCCCCTTGAGGTCATTCCTCTTAACGAACTGGAAGAAGAGGAAGAAAGTAAAGAACCACATGTCAAGCTAATGACACTAAAAGAGCACTTGTTGGGAGGCAACCCAACCTTAGGTAACATTTCATTCCTTTGCTTTGTTTATTTTCTCTGTCTGCTTTGTTTAAATTTCAATAAATTGACATATGATTACATTCTAAGTTTGGTGTTGCCCTGCAACAATTTATTTCCAATCCCTCTGGATGATTGCATCAATTCTAATTGAAAGTGTCACACTAAGATTCTAAGTTTGGTGTGCCACTTATTTTTCTATGCAAGCTACTCAGCAACACCACTTGTCTGCATAATCATAATGCCTCTGCAAAGTTATCTTTCTTTTGGTTTAACATTTTTATTATTATCTTTGTTTTAGTCATTCCTTTATTTTTAATGCTTTCATTTATTTTTCTCCTTAATTGTTTTTGTTAAATACCTCACCAAGAAATCCTTATTCATGACATAGTCTTCTCTTGGTAATTGTATTTAACATATAGCAGCATTAGCCCAAATAAATTGACATATGGTTGCATTCTAAGTTTGGTGTCGCTATGCAACACAAATTTATTTCTAATCCATACTGGATACTTGCATTAATTCCAAGTGAAAGTGTCACACTAAGTTTGGTGTGCCACTTATATTTTTATGCAATGTATCATGCACACCCTCATATGTTTGCAATCACAATGTCTCTGTTTCCTGTGCCTTGATGGTTATTCTTAATTTTGCTTGCTTAAACACATGTACTACTAACATTTCATTGTGTAAGACACTCATGATCAATCTTAGTCCCATCACCACTGTTCTAATTGTGGCTTGAAGATGAGCAAGCATTCTAAGTTTGGTATGGAAAAAGGAAGAATAGGAGGAAAAGGACAATAACAAGGAAGATGAACCACAAGGTGGTAACGCTCCTTTCTCCTCCTACTTATTTCCAGCACTGTGAATTGCATGATTGTCTTTATCTTCTCTGTTTACATGTGTGTATGAATAAGCATAGCCTGAATTTTGATCTGTAACATGTTGCTATGCCACTATGACTACCAACTTGAGTTTTGTAAGTTCAAAGCAGTAAAGTACCATGATCATAAACAAACAAGGCATTAAAGAAGAACTTAGCATGGGCATACAAGTATTGGAAGGCTAGTATGATTAATTGTTGCTCAATTGCATTAGATTTTATTAAATTGAATTTTTCATCTAGGACATTTTATAAAATTTTTGATATCATGAAAACCTTGAAGAAGCAAATGCAAAATAAGGCAAGAAAAGCAAAAGGGAAAGAATGAGAAAGCTGAAGGCTCTGAGTACCAATGACAATTCAATTGTTAAGTACTTGTGGTGTTTATGTATCAGGCAAAAATCTTGAAAACAAAACACTTAGAGTCAAGGTTAGGCTCAAGTGCAAAAGCACTCCCTCAAAGCTCAAGGTTCTGAGCAACGATGATTAGAGTCAAGAAAAGAAACAAATGAGCTTAATAAAATCCTCTAATTTAAATGCTTGTGGTGCTTATGTATCAAGTGGTAATACTTGAAAACAAAGCATTTAGAATCGTAGCTTTGTTATCAACTCATGGGGTAAAGCACCCAAAAAGGAGAAGCTAATAAGAGAATGTAGAAGCTTGTTTCAAGGAAGAAATATAAGGAAAAAGATTTCATAAAATGAGTTAGATAGAAGCATCAATCATTTACATCTCTTTTGTGATTGTAGCATGCATAGAAAACTAGCCAACCATGAACATTAACTTGCTACTCTTCCCACCTTGGTTTGTCAAAATTTACTGCATGATTCTTTTCTTGCTTAGGGACAAGCAAGGTTTAAGTTTGGTGTTGTGATGACATGTCATCATGTCATGTTTTTTTATGCTTTTTCATACAAGAAATTGATGATTAGTGCCTAAATATTGAATGCTTTTGTGCTTAAATGGTATATTTCTTTGATTTTTTGATTTTATAAACTTTGTAGGAAATAAGTGAAAAAAGAAGCAAAAAAAACACAAATTAAACTCAAAAAGAGGAAAGAAGAATTTTGGGGGCACACTTTGAAGTTTGAGCACGCTTTGGAACCTTAGGCCATGCTTTTAAAAGCGTGGCCCATGACCATGAAGCCTTGGCATTAGTAACATGATACATTAGTATTAATATCTTATACATGAATTACCATGAATTTCTAATTAAAGCATGCATGCATGGATGAAACATTTATTACTAATTCCAATTGGCAATGAATAAATCAAGCTTTACGTTAATGCATTGGCATTACTAAGTAATATAATAAAGTAAATGAAAGTATGCAATACATTAGTAACACCATCAAATTCATGAACAAAGCAAGAGAGCAAGCGTTCATTAAGCAAGAGAGCGCTACGTTAAATCATGGAAACATTAATTGAAAGGGAAGCTTGGAAAGTGAGCGCCAAGCTCACTAAGTGAGCATTTTCAGGAATTTCAGCTTGGGAGGCAAGCTTTGTGCCATCCGTACATACTAGGAGTGCTCAATATTGTAACTCGGCGCTCACTAAGAGAGTGCTAGGAAGAGAAAAATGCACACCAAAGGGGCAGCGCTTGAAGAACCAACGTGGCGCTCACTGATGACATGTCATCATGTCATGTTTTTCTATGGTTTTTCATACAAGAAATTGATGATTAGTGCTTAAATATTGAATAATTTTGTTCTTAAATGGTATTTTTTTGATCTTTTAATTTTATAAACTTTGTAGGAAATAATAGAAGAAGAAGCAATAAAAAGCACTAAAAGAATAATCATACTCCCAAGGAGGCAAAAGAGTTGGAAACAGACTCAAGGAGGAGCAAAGAGGATTTGCAACCCTGACCTCTTTATACTCCAACAAGAATAACTCGAGCTAAAAAACTCCAAATGAGGTGATTCAAGTGGCATTGGAAAGTAGGCATATATGGCACTACATGGTGGACACTACATCTGAGGGAGAAAACTTACCCCGAAAGTACAAAGATGAACATAGTATCAACCTGCAGTAAGGCCAGCTGACCTCTTCACCTTCCAAGGAGAATAACTCGAGATGTAGAGCTTTGAATATCACGCTCTCAAATGTATTGGAAAGTAGACATCCAGAGCTTTCCAACGATATATAATAGTATGAGGTGAACATTAAGTTTGGGCCTCAGAAGCTGGCGCTAAACTTTGGTCTCCAAACAGTGCTCACTAAGTTAACTTGGTGCCCACTAAGAGAGCGCTAAGGAAGAAAACCAGCGACCCCTGACAGCACGATCATGCCTTCTTCAAAGGACCATAACTTGAGCTACAGATGTTCAATTGATGCGCTTCCAGTTGCGTTGGAAGGCTGACATTTAGAGATTTCTAACGATATATAATAATCTATATTTGGCATGAAATTGAAGTACAAGTGATAAGCATCTTTAAAGCCCAAAAACACATTTGGAGTAGCGCTCGTTACCAAAGTGAGCGCCACGCTCAGTAAGCCAAGTTTTTCGTGGATTTTCAAGCTTGGAGCAAAAGCTTTGCTGTCCGTACATACTAGGAGCGCTCACTTGGCGCTCACTAAGAGAGTGCTAAGGAAGAAATTTTGTGCACCAAAGAGAAGCACGCACGAAAATGAACGGGGCGCTCATTTTGTGAACTGAATGCTCCCCTAGAGGCAACACCCAAGACCCATTTCATTGAAGCCCTAAAGCAAGAAAAGCCCATTAACATGACTCAAAGGCACAAGAAAAAGCTAGATTAGGAATTTCATTTGAATTGTAATCTGTTTTCAATTTTAATTTCATTTTCATTTTGTAAAGCCTATATAAAGGCATCAGTTTCATTTCATTAGGAGGAGATCAGTTAGGCTGCAGTAGTAGTAGGTAGCAGTAGGAGTAGGAGTAGGATAGGAAGCTCTCTTTGATACACTTTTATTTTTCTGTACTCTCTACATTTCGGAATTCAATTCAGCTTATTGCAATTTCCATTTCTTACACTTCTCTGCTACAATTTCCTTTTCTGCAATTTTACTTTCTGCAACTTTACATTTGAGATTATTGAGATCCAAATTTACTTTTCCTACAATTTAATTCTTCTACAATCATTATGAGTTCTGATTTACTGCTTCCTTTAAATTCCCTGCACCCAATTCCCTTTACATTTGATGCAATTTACATTTCTTGTTCTTTAAGATTTTGTCATATTTACTTTCTGCACTTTAAATTTCTTGTCATTTACATTCTGCTACTTAAATTCTCATTCAATTCATCACTGTCTGCTTGACTAAATTGATCACTCAATAAAGTTGCTTGATCCATCAATCCCTATGGGATTGACCTCACTCTTGTAAGTTTTTACTACTTGATGCGACCCGGTACACTTGCCAGTGAGTTTTGTGTGGAAATCTAATTTTCACCCATCAATTTTTTGGCGCCGTTGCTAGGGATTGATATAGATCGACAATGATTAAGTGGGTGAGAAGTCTAGATTAAGCATTTTCTTTGTTTTTGTCCTTTTTAATTTTCTGTTTTCTGCTGAAACCAAGGTGTTTGTGTTTTTGCCTCACTAAGCAAATCTCATCTGAGACATGAATTTCGATTTTAATTGGTGATGTTTTTTACAAAATTCAATTGGAGTTCAACTCATCTTGTGATCAAACAAATTTTATGGGATATTACTCACCATCACCAATTGACTATCCTAATTGTGGCTAGGAATATCATCAAGAGATTGATAAACCCCGTTTTTAGGGTTTATCTTATGTTGAATTTAGAGGATTTTATCATCTTTTCCCACATTTATTCAATGAAATAGCATGGTTTTGTAAATTCTCCTTTAATTGTGCTTAAGAGTGAAAACATGCTTTTTAGGCCCTTAATTGTTTAATCTTAATTCACCTTGATTCCGTTAGATGCCTTGATATGTTTGTTAAGTGATTTCAGGATTAGGAGGCAAAGATTGGATCAAAGGAATGAAGGAAAAGCATGTAAAAATGGAGAACTCATGAAGAAATGAAGGAATCGCAAAAGCTGTCAAGCCGACCTCTTCGCACTTAATCGACTTTAACTTGAGCTACAGAGGTCCAAATGATGTGGTTTCAGTTGTGTTGGAAAGCTAACATCCGGAGCTTCAAAATGATATAAGATTTGCCATAGTTGTATCACGTTTAGGGGGCGCGCATGCGGCATGTACGCGTACGCGCCGATTTGCACGTGATTCATTAAAAGCAAATTAGTGGCCAGCGAATTCTAAAGCCTTATGGGCCCAATCCAACTCATTTCTGATGTTATTTAATCCAAGGATTGAAGAGGGATGAGACATCTAGCCATTAGTTTAATTTTATTTTAGTTTTATGATGCTTTAGTTAGTTTCTAGAGAGAGAAGCTCTCTCTTCTCTTTAGAATTAGGAGTAGCTTAGATCTAGATTAGGAATTCTTAGATCTAGGTTAATTTCATGCTTTGATTTACTTTTTCTTTTGCAATTCTTCTTCTTCTACCTTCCTCTCTCTAGTTTAATATTTAATTCTTGTAATTCTTTACTTTTATGTTCATGCACTTTTGTTTCTTCTATTTTCATGTTCCTTTATTGTTCATTTGATTTGTTATTGTTTAATTCCTTGCAATTGAGTAGTGTAGATTTACTTTCCTTGCAATTTTACTATGCTTTCCTTTTATACCTTCCAAGTGTTTGATGAAATGCTTGGTTGGATTTTAGAGTAGAATTTAATACTCTTGGCTTGGGAAGGTAACTTAGGAACCCTTGAGTTACTAATGTCCAAGTGATTGACGATTGGGAGCCATTAACTCTAGATCTCACTAATTGATTTGGTGGAGAACTAGGACTTATGGACTTGGATTGATATAGCTCACTTGACTTTTCTCTACTATTAGTTAGGAGTTGACTTAGTAGAATTGATCCTTGCTAATTCTCATGTTGTGGTTAGTGATTAGGATAGAAATCCTTGACCACCAAACCTTGCCAAGACCTTTTTAGTTGTTAGTTTATTTTCATTGCCATTTACATTTCATGTCTCTTATCCCAAAACCCCAAAATACAACCCATAACCAATAACAAGACACTTTATTGTAATTCTTAGGGAGAACGACCCGATGTTTAATACTTCGGTTTATAAATTTAGGGGTTTGTTGTAGTGACAAATAATCTTTTGTATGAAAGGATTATTGATTGGTTTAGAAACTATACTTACAACGAGAATCTCAATTGTGAAATTCTAAACCACACAAAAATTCTCTCATCAAAATGGCGCCATTGCCGGGGAATTGCAATGGTGTTGTGTTATTGGTTATTGTATATATGTGAATATTGTAAATAGCTTGATTTTTGGATTGTTTGCTAGTCTTTGCTAGTTTAGGACTTTGTTTCATTATTTTTCTATTAGCTTTTGAATTTTATTTTCTCATTTCATTATGAATTCTCACTTTGGCTTTGAGTTTGGTTCTAACTATGTTGTAGGAAATGAGGGCTACAATGAGGATGTGTATCAAGGATAGGACAATCAAAGGTGGGAGGAGCCATATGCATATGATCAATCCTCTTGGCAACAACCTCCACCAATGCACTATGAAGAAGAGCCATTCTATGATGCATACCAATCCAATGGCTATGGTGAATCTCTTTGTGACTTTCAAGAACCATCACCATATTCCTATGAACCATATCCTCAACATGAACCTCAACCATACTCACAAGCCTCTTTTCACCAAGCACCCCCATATGACCATAATCCATATCTACCATACCAACCTCCTTTTGAACCACATGAGCCATACGTGGAGCCAACATTCCAAGATTACTACTCCCAAGAACCACCTCAATATACACCACCACTTTACCAAGAAGAACCACCTTCCTATTATGAATCCTTTCTCCAAGACAATGAACCTTTTTATCCACCCCAATCCTCAATGGATGAAATCCTTGACCTTATAATTCAAGGGCAAGGAGAAATGCAAAAAGAGACACTAGAATTTGTGGCTACCTTGACCAAGGTAATAAGCATTTTAGCCTCCCAATGCTTGAGCACTCAAAGCACCCCCATGGTTATATGTGGAGAATTAATTGAAAAACATAGCATGAAGGAGAGATTGGAAACTCCAGTGGGTGATGAGGAATGCTATTTTGTATTAGAGAAATTGGAAGAGCCTATAATCATTGAAGAAGAAGAAGAAATGGTTGAAGACTTAGGAGATGCGGAACCTCCTTGGAAACCTAGAGTTGAAGAGAACCTCTCCAAGAAGATTGAACTTGTTGTTGAGGAGGAATGTGCACAACCTCCAAAATAATTTTTGAATGAAGACTTGGAGGGAATGAAGCAAGAATTGAGCTCCCTTGGTGATGAAGATCATGCATCTAATCTTCTTGGTGGTGAATCCTTTGAATTTGAAGAACCTTCTCCCAATGAGATGGAAAGCAATGTGGAGGTAGATTTTTCTCTTCCTCCCATTTATGATTTGAGTGATGGAGAAGAGTTAGAAGAAATTGATGAACAAAGGATTGAAAGTAAAGAAGTTTGTGAAGAGGTGGAGGCAATCAAGGAAGAATATAAGGGAGTAGAGCTTGCAAAGACATTGGAAATACCTCTTCCCAAGCCATCACCATCCATTCTTTCATTCAAGTGGGTAAATTCCTTATACTTAAGCTTTATTATTCCCCTTGAATATGGTTTGCTAGAGACGGATGGTCAACTTAGACATATTTGTGGCTTTAAGAGTAAAAGGGAGATGGCTAGTGGTTGGAAACATTATTCTAGGCTCATTATGGTTGCATGTTCAAATTTTAATTGTAAGGGTTGGTATAGAGCTAAATCGCTTGGGTCTAGGAGCATGTTTGGCCACTTAAATGAGAATTCTAAGGTCACACCACCCGAATGGACTAATAATAATGATCAAACTCAAGACGGGTGTGAAAATAAAGTGTGGGATCCCAGATTACAAGAAGAGGATCAACTTTGGGAGCCCCAAGCTTGTAAAGAACTCCATTAACACTTGGTGCAACAAATAAGAAATCTTGGGACACAATAGAGAACCAAGCATTGGTGGGAGTTCCAAGATAAATTCAAGCACAAGCCACCTTGAGAGGAGCTCCCCATAAGTCCAACTTAAGGATAATAAACAAAAGTGCTAGGTGGGAGACACCCCACCATGGTAACTTCTTTTCATTCTCTCTTTTTGTACATATTAGTAATTAGTTTAAGTTCATATTTTTGGTTGATTTGTTAAGTATAATTGGTAGTTTAGTATGTTAAATAAGATTTTATGGTGTTTTGGTAGCTGTTTGGAGGTTTGGAATGCTTGGATTGGTGCAAAAATATAGAAAAAAATTAAAAAAAATAAAAAAAAAACATAGCACCATCCGCGCGTATGCGCACTGCGCGCGTACGCGCACATCAAGCATTTTCGCCTATCCGTGCACACACGCCATGTACGCGTATGCGTGGATTGAGAAATTTTGCCCCCAAGCCAAAAACCCGAGAGTTGTGCGAACGCTGTGCTAGCATTGTGCCTTTCGCACAAACCAACTCGCGCGTACGCGCACATGACGCATACGCGCCACTCTCGAAATAAGATATCGACGCGGATGCGCCATGTACGCGTACGCGTCGTGTCCATTGCACCACCATCCGCACGCACGCGCCATGCGCGCATACGCGCGGATGTCCTTCCTTCAACACATTTCTTTTCTTCTCCTTTTTCCATTTCTTTCCTTCTCCTTTCTTCTTCCCTTCTTCTACCCTCATCCAACACTCCCAAACACCATTGATAACCATTTATTTTAGTTAGTTAATTAGTTAGTTAGTTAGTTGATTAGTTAGTTAGTTTAATTTTCATTTATTTTTCTCTTTTTCATTGTAAGTGTTGGATTGTTAATCTTGTTTACCAATAATTACTGCTGAGTATTAAAAAGGGATGTTATCTTAACATCATTATGTTTATAATCTTTGTTGGATTCTATTGTTGAGGTTATATTTTGCTACTTGGTTTTGAGTTTTTCATGCTTACCTTTTAAGAATACCAAGTGATGAGAATTGCCTTCGAGCTTGTAACTCTTCTTGAATTGCATGATTTGGCCACCATGTAATTTCAATCCTTTCCCTCGATTTGGCAATTTCTTGATATTGGATGTTGAGCATTTATCTTAATGCATTGTGCTTCATGATCATATGCATCCATAGGCTTTTAGCTTGAATGCTCTCATGCTTCTTTAATGCTTGTTTTACCTTACAAGCTTACTTAAAGCATCTCAAGCATACTAGAATGAGTAAAGTGCATGCTTCTTTAATGACATAGCTTTCATGCTAATGTCTGTTCTAAACTGCGCAATTTAGAATTCACATACCTAATATTTCTTAATGTCACACTAATTCACTCACTCATTCCTAGTGATTTACCTCATTCCAACAATGTATGCTTCCTTGCTTTTGTATTTTCTCATCTTATGGTGTCATTTTCTATTTTGCATGATTGATGCACCACAAGCAAAAATGGAAGTGGAAGAAAGAACGCACAGCAATCGGTTGACCTACCAGCTGAAGGTAGCGATCCGGAAAGTCGCCATACCCCCTTGCTCATCTCTAAATGCACCGAGGATGGTGCAAACTTTTAAGTGTGGGGAGGTCGTCCGACCGGTCGGCGATTTTGGGTGACAAGTTTCTAATCTCAACACTTTCGCATTTTATTTTTTTAGGTCTTTTAGGATTTTTGTTTCATTTTCTTATTTTTGCATATATATACACAATAAGCTTAGTCAAAATAATGAGATTTTTCAAGAATTCTATCTATAGGGCACCAATTGATTTGAGCGAAAACTTTTCATAGAACTTGCTTGAATTATATATCTTGTGGATCATGTTTTTGAGCTAAGAACACAAGCTTGTGAGATTTGAGCCTAATAGTGTGGTTACATCTTATAACCACTTATTTTTCCTTCTTGTGTACATTATTCTCTTTCTATGATTGTGATCTTTGATTTGTTTGATTCTTTATGTCCATTATTTTGTGTTTTCATGCATTTATATGATTGAGGCCATCGTTTCATTTAGCTCACTTACCCAAATAGCCTTACCTTTTATCTTCCATTGTTAGCCAAAATTGAGCCTACGATTAACCCACTTGTTCTTAATTTAGCACATTACAAGCCTTAAAGCGGAAAACAATAAATATCCTTATTTCACTACAACAAATATGGGTTTTAGCAACGCTAAAATCTGCAACGGCTTAAAACCGTTCTCTTAGATAATTTTAGACAACGGTTTTTTACAGTGTTACTGTTGAAGTTCAATTTTTTATTATTTTATAGCAACAAAATAAAACCGTTCTCTTTGACTATTTTAAAGAACGGTTTTATAACTGTTACAAGGATTTATTTTAAGCAACGGTTTGTAAATGTTGTTTAAATAATTGTACAAATGACACGCTTAAAAACCGTTGCCTAAATTGCTACACTTTAAAACCGTTCTATTAGATAGTCTTAGACAACGGTTTTTATAGTGTTGCAGTTGAAGTTCAATTTTTCATTATAACAACAAAATAAAACCGTTTTCTTAGGCTATTTTAAAGAACGGTTTTATAACCATTACAATAATTTTTTTATCAAATAAAAATTTTTAATATTTAAATAATTATATAAATTAAAAAATATATATATAAATGGTTTATTATACTTATTCAAAATTATATTTTCAAAAATTTTTATATTAATTAGATATTTTTTATTTATAAAAATTTACTAATTAAAAAATAATAAAATTTTATATACTTTAATTTGAATAATTAGATTTTAAATTTTATTTATAATTTAAAAAATTAATCTAATTATATCTAATTATTAAATTAGTGTATTTAATTAAAAATAATTTACAAATTAACAATTAAATAATATTTTTATAAATATTATTGTTAAATAAAAAAATAATTTTTAATATCTAAATTATTCCTATTTTTATTAAAAATACCTATACTAATTCTAACCTTTTTTCCCCCAAAACAAAACCCTAATTGACACTAAATCTAACTCACACTCACCCTCCCTCCCTCCCTCCTCACATTGCTGCCACACTCCTCACACACAACACAACACACACGGCAACACACCCACGAAAGAAAGAAAAGAAAGAGAGAACGGAGAAAAAGGGAGAAGAGGGGAGGGAGCCGCGCCGCCACCGCACCCCGTCGCACCCAGCTCGCCACTGCGTCCTGCTGCAGTCGTCACCCGCGTCATCGTCGAGGAGAAAAATGTGTTGCGCGAGGAAGACGGAGTTGCTGCTGCGTGTTTTCGCCGTTGTCGTTATTGCCCTGGCCGTCGATGCTTTTCGCCATCGTTTGTGGGTTGTCACCTCTTCTGCTTCTGCTTTGCTGCTTTTGCAGTCACGCCGTCGTCTGCTGTCCTACATTTTTGAAGACCCGTTTCCTTCATGCAGAGTGAGTTTCTTTTTCTTCTAATTATTCTCTCTGTTGCTTAGTACAGTTATTCATGTGTCCATTTTTTTACTTTGTAACCATGTTTTCTGCAAGTCCCTTTCTTACTCATGCTACACTAACTGCTTTTTTTTAATTCAAAAAGGAAAATTGATTAGGTGTTGTGACATTGGATCGAATATTATTCAAATTATTGTCTAAACATAAACGGTAGTCTATGATTTTTGTTAGGATTAGTTGGATTATTTGATAGAATGTAATCCCCTAACAAGGTACTAGAAAAAAACATCATTGTATTCAGAATATGGTTCATTGAAGTTAGTTGTAGTTGTCTGCAGTTTAGTTCAGGGGTATGTTGTGCAATTGTGCTGTTCCTACTTTTTTTTACTCAAGGGATGCTATTTTACTACAGGACCATCACTTGTTTGAATTGCTAGAATTTGATTGGGCGTGCAGTTAGGTATACAATACGTTCATTTAATTGAATGAATTGAGAAATAACAGCACCATTAAAGTGAAACAACCATTTCCCGGTATTTCTAGCTTCTCCCCACGTATTGATGAAAGTAGCCACTTTAGTGGATAGAAGTTATGTGTAGTTTATGTGGATAGTTCAATAGTTATGTTCATTGTATTGTGGCTTTTAATCTGTATTATATTTTTTTAGTTGTGTTTCATGCTTGATTTGGTTTCAAGTATTTCTCTTTGGGGGCATTACAATCTGGATGTCGCTGCTTCTGAATCGTGCCGTGTCACTGGTTCTCTGCCTCCTCATCGTGGCTCAACCTCTGTTTAGGTAACTTAAGTGTCTCTTGTTCTATGATTTTAATTGATTCAGTTTCTGTTTTTATTTGAATATTGATTTGGTATAATACTGCATGTTTTGGTCACTGGTTCTCTGGCTAGAAGTGCATTTTCGGTTTTGGTCACTGATTCTCTGACTGGAAATGCATTTTCTATTTTGGTCACTGCTCTTTTTTGGTCATTGATCCAAAATAGGAAAATATTAATTCTGTTTTGGCTGGAACTGTTTAATGCAAATAAAATTGATTGTGGGTCGCCTGCCTACATCAATAAGCATCAGGTATAGTTTTTTTTAGTTATTCAGCTATTGAGTTATAATTTGATTAAGTGAGTAATTGATTAATGATACTGCTAGGAATGGTGAATTGAGGTGAGGAATATGGTGAGTTTTATTCATTGTTCCTTATATTTTTTCCTATTTTCTCTGCATAGTTATATCTTTTTTTCTTGATCATTGTAAATTAATCATTATATGTTTTAGGGTGCTGCTACTCTAAATTATTGGAAGCTGGTCATCACTGTTTGAAAAAAACAATGCATCACAATTGCCCAGTTTGCTTTGAGGTATAAACTATAAAGACTATTCTTCTATTATGGTAAAATCTTTTGGGAAGAACCCCATGATTTCATTTTGTTTGGTTTATGAATTGGTTTCGCTTATTATGAATTTTGTTGGTTGTTGCTATGATGATGTTGGTTTATTATGCCATTAGTTACTTTGTTGATTGAATTTTTTTCTTTAATGAGATTTTGTTCTGAGCAATGTTAGGAGAAAATAGTTCTGCGTCGTCATCGGTTCCTACTTTGTCATCCACTACTGTTCCGTGCTCTCTTCTCTGCTTGCGTCCACTGCACTGTCCCCCACTTGGTCCGCTGAGGTTCGGTGTGTGTTTGGATTAAGCTTATTTTCTATTATAAATCAAAGAGTCATTTAGCTGAATATGTTCTCTCTATGTAAAAAGTTAAGCATAGAATTTTTGTTTGAATTCAATTTAGTTTTGGATTAAGCTTATTTTCTATTATTAATGGTTGTTTTTTAATTGCTGGTTGGTTTATCTTGTTAGCATGTAAAGTGCTGAGAATTCCGAGTTGATTCTCTCAATGGATGTCTTAGTGTTTCACAAAATGAGTGTTTAAATTATGGTAATATTCAGGGATTAAATTTGTTTGATGACTCAGCTGAGGACATTCTCGGTGGCAGCAGACTTGGAAACAAATTCCGTGGCTTGTCTAAGAACCAAATCCTTAGGAGTTCCTCATCAGATAAAGAGAGAGCAAACAATGTTGCTAAGATCAAAGTTGTGATATGCTTTGTATTGCATGGTTCTCTTCTATGCTTCTTGTAGTTTGCATTATGTTTGATGCTAATCAATGTTCTTTTAGTTACTTTAGCAGTTACATGTTGATTGAGAATGCTACTTGCTACATCAAGTTCTTAATCGGTAATGGCTTGGCTAGTGTCAACATGTATAGATTGTAAACTTTGAAGTTTTTTGAGTGTGCAATCAATGAATTAATTGATTCTAATTTGGATTTGAATTTCGTTTGGTGTATTTTAAGTTGTAAAATGATGCAAAGCAATGAGTACTATTTTTCTTTATTATGTATATTTTTCTTTAGTGATTTGATTTAAATAGTTAAGCTTATTTATTGACACTAAATTAAAAAAAATAGTTGGAACTAATTTCAATGCAACATGAGAAAAATATTGTAAATAAAGAATTATATCATTACAAAAATCCGTTGTCAAAAGTCACAAAATAAAACGGTGTTAAAACCGTTGTCTTAGACGACTATAAAATGACAATGGTATTAAAACCGTTGCCAAAAAATGATACCAACGATAACGCTTTAAAACCGTTGGCTTTGTGAATAATAAAACTACAACAGTTTAAAACCGTTGCCTATCCAGTTATAGTTTTAAACTGTTGGATCATGAAAGAGAACCGTTTAAAACCGTTGCTTATCGAGTAACGGTTCAAAACCGTTGTTTAAAATTTTCTTTCAAAACCGTTGTCTATGCCAGTAACTATGGCAACGGTTTTTCAGTTGTCGTTGCCTTAGGTAAAAAACCGTTGCCTATGAGCATTGGCAACGGCCACATATACCACAGGTCAAAAACCGTTGCCAAAGCGTTGCCTAAAATTTTAGGAACGGTTTTTCAATCTACGGTAACGGTTTTTGACCGTTGCGAAAACCCATATTTGTTGTAGTGGATCTTTGATTAGCTTAGACTAGAGTGTGTGTATCATTCAAGTGTGGGAACCTTGGGACATTGGGGGAATAAAAGGGTAGTTTTGTATTTTTATTGAAATTATTGGGAATTGGGTACATGCTCATGTATTGATAAAATGTATAGACCTTATGCATTGATGTTCTTGTATATAGTTTGAATGAAAAAAATGAGAAAAACAAAAGAAAAAGAAAATGAAACAAAAAGAAGAGCATGGAAAAAAAATAGAAAAATAAAAAAACAAATAAAAAGAAAGAAATAAAAAGGGGACAAAATACCCCAAGCAAAGCTCAATAAGGGTCAATGCATAAGTGTTGTGAAAATGAAAAGGAAATGCATAAGTATGTGAAAAAGTGAGAAAAATGGGTAGTTAGGTTAGCTTTAAAATTGTATAGGATGTCATAGGTTAGGTGGGAAGTTTAAGCGTATCAAAGATTCGAATTTCAAGCTCACTTGACCAAATATGCATCCTTACCTTGACCCTAGCCCCGTTACAACCTATGAAAAGACCTCATGATACTTGTATGCATGCATTGAATAAATGTTGATTGTTAGAAGAAAAACAAATCTTAGAAAGCATGAAATAGAGGGGAATTAAGAGAATCAACCCTAAACACTTGAGCAAATAGAGTGCAAACACATCCGATGAGGGTTTGATGCTCAATTACATGTTTTCACCTATAATCTTCACTTTTCTTGCAAGTTTGTAAAAATATTTAATAACTCAATTTAATTGTGGATTAGACTTGCTAGTCCTTAGACCTTGTGCATATATGCTTCTTGGGAATTGATTTATTTTGACCAAGCAATTGCATTCATATAGATAGTTGCATATAGGTAGATTGCATTTAGTTAGACTTCATTGAATAAATGTTGATAACCCTTGTTTCTCTCTTGGTTTAAGCATGAGGACATGCTTGGTTTAAGTGTGGGGAGGTTGATAAACCCTGTTTTTAGGGTTTATCTTGTGTTGAATTTAGAGGATTTTATCATCTTTTCCCACATGTATTCAATGAAATAGCATGGTTTTGTAAATTCTCCTTTAATTGTGCTTAAGAGTGAAAACATGCTTTTTAGGCCCTTAATTGTTTAATCTTAATTCACCTTGATTCCATTAGATGCCTTGATATATTTGTTAAATGATTTCAGGATTAGGAGGCAAAGAATGGATCAAAAGAATGAAGGAAAAGTATGTAAAAATGGAGAACTCATGAAGAAATGAAGGAATCGCAAAAGCTGTCAAGCCGACCTCTTCGCACTTAATCGACCATAACTTGAGCTACAGAGGTCCAAATAATGCGGTTCTAGTTGCGTTGGAAAGCTAACATCCGGGACTTCGAAATAATATAATATTTGCCATAGTTGTATCACGTTTAGAGGGCACACGTGGTATGTACGTGTACATGCTGATTTGCACGTGATTCATTAAAAGCAAATTAGTGGCCAGCGAATTCTAAAGCCTTGTAGGCCCAATCCAACTCATTTTTGATGTTATTTAACCCAAGGATTGAAGAAAAATAAGACATCTAGCCATTAGTTTAATTTTATTTTAGTTTTATGATGCTTTAGTTAGTTTTTAGAGAGAGAAGCTCTCTCTTCTCTCTAGAATTAGGAGTAGCTTAGATCTAGATTAGGAATTCTTAGATCTAGGTTAATTTCATGCTTTGATTTACTTTTCCTTTTGCAATTCTTCTTCTTCTACCTTTCTTCTCTCTAGTTTAATATTTAATTCTTGTAATTCTTTACTTTTATGTTCATGCACTTTTGTTTTTTCTATTTTCATGTTCCTTTATTATTCATTTGATTTGTTGTTATTTAATTCCTTGCTATTGAGTAGTGTAGATTTACTTTCCTTGCAATTTTACTATACTTTCCTTTTATGCCTTCCAAGTGTTTGATAAAATGCTTGGTTGGATTTTAGAGTTGACTTTAATGCTCTTAGCTTGGGAAGGTAACTTAGGAACTCTTGAGTTACTAATGTCCAAGTGATTGACAATTGGGAGCCATTAACTCTAGATCTCACTAATTGATTTGGTGGAGAACTAGGACTTATGGACTTGGATTGATATAGCTCACTTGACTTTTCTCTACTATTAGTTAGGGGTTGACTTAGTGAGATTGATCCTTACCAATTCTCATGTTGTGGTTAGTGATTAGAATAAAGATCCTTGACCACCAAACCTTGCCAAGACCTTTTTAGTTGTTAGTTTATTTTTATTGCCATTTACATTTTATGTCCTTATCCCAAAAACCCCAAAATACAACCCATAACCAATAACAAGACACTTTATTATAATTCCTAGGGAGAACGACCCGAGGTTTAATACTTCAGTTTATAAATTTAAGGGTTTGTTGTAGTGACAAACAATCTTTTGTATGAAAGGATTATTGATTGGTTTAGAAACTATACTTGCAACGAGAATCTCAATTGTAAAATTCTAAACCACACAAAAATCCTCTCATCAGAGATCACAGATTCTGAGCACTCCAATCAATGGAGATATGCTTCAGAACCACAAGATGAGCAAAACAATTTCATCGGATATTACCCACCATTACAATATGATTCAAGTCATTATCCTAATGATGGCTGGGAATATCACCAAGAAATGATAGATGATGAATCAATTCACGTGAGATATGATCCAGAACCACAAGATGATTTATGTCATTACCCATGGTGTCTGGACATGTCAACAAGAGTGTGAACAATCAGTTGAAATGGGACACTTCCCAGAGACACAATATGATCCAGATTTTGATGAGTCTAACAACTATTCATATTGTGACTGGGAGGGGCAAAATCAAAGGAATCTTGATGATCCATACTTTGTCCATCAAGAAACATCATCACTGGATTGTGCTTTCAATAAATTCATGCAAAATTGTCCACCAATGCCACAAGATGATCCATACTGTGATGAATTCAACAATTCTTCAAGTTGTGCTTGGGAGGATCAAAATCAGGAGCACCCAATATGTCATACTCCATCAATCAAGAGCTATCATCACTTGAGCAAACCTTCAATTCATTCATGATAAATTGTCCAACCTCACCTCCCAGTTTTCCACTTGAAAATTTTTCATCACTTGATTTTGCCTCAACACAAAGCTTCCCTCAAGATCCATACAACTCATTTCACCAACCACAAAATTCATTCCACTACACAGAAAAATCATCTCAACAGTCACAAAACTCATTTCTTGATTCACAAGATTCAGTCCATACCACTCAAAACAACCTCACCACAATACCTCCATATCCACAAAATTTCTCTCAACCTTCATCTTTTGAGCTAGTATCTGAGGATCCCCTTCAAAAGTCCAGGGAATTGTTGGAAAGGCAAGAACAATCCTGGAGAGAACAAGAAATCCTCCTCCAAAGGATGGATGAGCACATGGAGAAAATAAGAAAACACTCGAAACTGCTAAGCAAGGAAGATAAAGACCAATTGGTGGATGTGAAGGAGGAAATGGAAGAACAAGAAGAAGAGGTCTCTGTGTCAAGTGAATTTTCAGTAAAGAAGGAAGAGGTAGTGGAGGTAATTGAACCTGAGGTTGCATATCTACAAAAGCCACTCGAGATGACAAGGGAACATGAAAATTCACAACCCTCACAAACCTCCCTAAACCAAAGACTCTCAACACTTGAATCTGTAATTGAAAAATATGAGGAGGAGATGAAGAAATCTTGGAAAGAACAACAAGCCTCATCTAAGAAAGTGCTATTAAGTCAAATGTTGAGTGCAGAGGAGGAAGTGGAAGAATAAGAAAGTGAGGAAGACAATCAAGGAAATCCAAACTCAAGTGAAGCAGAAAGTTGCATAGAAAAAGGGCTCATTGAACCACCAATTCAAAAGGCTTTTGATGAAGATAATGCTCCAACCATCACACAACCACCAAGTATTAATATCCAAGAAGTTAAGGCAACTAACAAGAGTACCGATCCTACCCCTGATCCAGCAAGCAAGCTCACTCCAGCAAATAACAAAAGGAAGCTTGCTGAGGAGAAACCAAAACAGGGACAATAGTTGAATCTTCTCCCCCTTGAGGTCATTCCTCTTAACAAACTGGAAGAAGAGGAAGAAAGTGAAGAACAACATGTCAAGCTAATGACACTAAAAGAGCGCTTGTTGGGAGGCAACCCAACCGTAGGTAACATTTCATTTCTTTGCTTGTTTACTTTCTATGTCTGCTTTGTTTGATTTCAATAAATTGGCATATGATTACATTCTGAGTTTGGTGTTGCCCTGCACCAATTTATTTTCAAGCTTTCTGGATGATTGCATCAAATTAAAAATGAAAGTGTCTGAAGAGCGGAAGATTGATGGTTTAGAATTCAGAATAAATTCTCGTTGCAAGTATAGTTTCTAAACCAAGTAATCAACCTTTCTTACAAATGTTTTGTTTGTCATTTAAGCAAACCAAATAAAATTGATAATCGAGTATTTAAACCTCGGGTCGTCTTCTCACGGAATTGCAGGGAGGTGTGTTATTATTGGTTATGGGTTTTCTGGGAAATTTGGAGTTTGGGCAATGGGCACAGATATAATTATAAATTAAAGTAATAAAAATAAATAAGAAATTTTATGCAATTAAATTAAAAGCCTTGACTCGGAGAAGATTAATTGGAAGTTCTATCCTTGTTGGATTTTCCAAGTGTAATGGTATTTGGTTGTTGTTCTACTTGGTTATCCTTTACTAAATAAAGGAAAATTAAGTTGGGAGCCAATTCTGTTCACAAGTCCTAATCCTCACCCTTGTGTTTGGATTAGCGTTAGTGGCCAGAGAGCCAATCACAATTAACTCTTGAGTCTTCCAACTCAAGGGTCTCCAAATATCAATCAACTCCAAAATCAAGTTGGAAGCTACTCTAAAATAGAAGAAAGCATTAATATCATAAAAAGAAAAAAGCAATCATAAATCTGAAATACCTCAAATTGCATTAAATAGAAAATCAAATTAAACATGAAAATTCATAAATTAAATTGAAAAATAAATAAATAAAAGGATCATTGAACCTGAGAAGAAGAAATAATCCTAAATCCTAAAACTAAATCCTAAGAGAGAGGAGAGAACCTCTCTCTCTAAAAACTACATCTAATCCTAAAATTATGAATTATGAGCTGATTGTTATGAATGAATGGATTACCCCACTTTATAGCCTCTAATCTATGTTTTCTGGGTCAAAAACTGGGTCGAAAACAGCCCATAAATCGCTGGAGAAGAAATCTGCCACGCTGATTTTCGTCACTGCGATGCGTCCGCATGGAGCACACATTCGTGTCACCTAGCGTCAGGGAAACTATGGCATATTATATATCAAATCGAAGCCCCGAACGTTAGCTTTCCAATGCAACTAGAACCGCGTCGTTTGGACCTCTAAAGCTAAAGTTATAGCTGTTTGAGTGCGAAGAGGTCAGGCTAAACAGCTTAGCAATTTCTCCAACTTCTTGTATTCCTTCCACTTTTGCATGCTTCTTTTCCATCCTCTAAGCCATTCCTGCCCTGTAATCTCTGAAATCACTTAACACACATATCAAGGCATCTAATGGTAATAAGAGAGGATTAAACATAGGGAACTTAAGGCCAAAGAAGCATGTTTTCAATCAAAGCACATAATTAGGAAGGCAAATGTAAAACCATGCAAATAGTATGAATAAGTGGGTAAAGAGTTGATAAAATTCACTCTATTGAGCACAAGATAAACCATAAAATAGTGGTTTATCAACCTCCCCACACTTAAACAATAGCATGTCCTCATGCTAAGCTTAAGAGAAGCTATAAAGGAGTGAAGAGGAATGATAGAATGTATGAAATGCAACCTATCTGTATGAATGCAACTACATGCAAAATGTTTCTACCTACTTGGTTAAAAGTAAATAAGCTCTTCAAGACAAACATAAATCAGATTTCACTAATTCAAATCATACAATAAAAAGCAAATAAACTTGTAAGAAGATAGCTCATGAAAGCAGGGAACAGAGAATTAAGCACTGAACCCTTACTGGTAGTGTATATCACTCTAACTCTCAAGTGTCTAGGGTTAATCACTCTACTCTTCTCTAGTCATGTTTTCTAAACTTTGTTCTTCACCTAACCAATCAACATTATTTAATGTACCAATGCAAACATCATGAGGTCTTTTTCAAGGTTGTAATGGGGCTAAGGTAAGGATAAAGGTATATATATATGGCTAAGTGAGTTATAAATTGAATCTTTGACTAACCAAGCTCTCACCTAACATACATACACTCTATATAACTCTAGAATCATGCCTAGCTATCCAAAATTCCCACTTTTGCATATTATACTCATGTATCAACTTTTCTTTTTAATTTATCACGTGTGCATTGATCTTTCATTATTAAACTTAGCATTGGGGTAATTTTGTCCCCTTATTTATTTACTTATTTATTGAGTAATTTTTTTATTCTGAACTTGAAAATAAACATAGCTTATCAATGCACATGGATTTTAATTTTTTTTTATAGTTTTACATGAGTAGGTACCCAAATTCCTAATATTTTATCAAAGTAAAAACATAACAAATTCCCTTATTCACCCATGTTCCCATAGTTTCCCTACATTAATTGTTACGCAATCTCTATCTTAAGCTAACCAAAGATTCAATTGGGGTATTTAATTGTTTTTCTGCTTAAGGCTAGTGATGTGGTTATAGAGCAGAATAAACGGAGATAAAAGGCTCAAGGTGGCTAATAAGGGTGATGTAAAAGGTAGGCTTATTTGGGATAAGTGAGCTAATAATAAATAATGGCCTCAATCATATGCAAGCATGTAAATACACTAAATATTGGACATATAGACTGAAATAAAGTAAAGATTGCAATCATAAAGAAGAAAACACACAAGAATAAAAATTTATGGTTAAATAATGAACCATGTAAATAAGCTCAAAATCTCACGGGTTGTGTGTTCTTTGGCTCAAAAAACCATGTCCCAAATACAACTTCAAACAAATTTAACACAAATTTTTCAATTTAAATTAGTGAAATACTATAAAAATTTCTTGAAAAAGAAAATATTACTTCAACCAAGTGGTAAAATATGCACAAAATCAAATAATCATGCAATCAAACATGCAAATGCAACAACTAACTACAAAGAAAATTTAAACATTGGTGTTGAGACAGGAAAATACTAACCCATGGAGATCGGTATCGACCTCTCCACACTTAAAGATTACACCGTCCTCGGTGCATGCTCAAATGTGCAAGTGGACGGGTTATTCCAACTGACGCTTTTCTCCAGAGAATGTGCAGATGGACTTGTTTGTTGCCCCATATAGAAGTTCTTCCTTTTCCGTTCCTCGGTGGCCATCCTGAAAGAAGAGAAAAATAAAGAAAAGTAACCTAGAAATAAAGATAAAAAAAATAAATAAAATATAGGTTGGTAAAGCCAAATAATGAATGTCTCAATTACATGGTAGCTACAACATGCAGTGAGAAAACAGTAGAAGCATACGGCTTATCAATAGTGCAAGAATTGCAACAATGGGGAAGAGGGTGTGGGTAATGCGAAATAGTGTAAGTGCATATCAATCCAAAAGGAATATCAGTATTATAAAAATTAGCATTGACTTATGAATAATAATACCCAATTAGAATAGAACAAGTCATAAGCACCAAGAAAATACCAGAAAAGATGCAACAGTTGAATAAGAACATTTGAACACCAATGGTAAAATAATAAATTTAGAAAAGAAAATAAAAATATGCACAAAATTAAAATGCAATGAATGAAAGTATGCAATTAAATTAAATAAAATAAAATGAAAGTGAAAAAAGATGAGAAGTTAAAAAGATGAAGAGAAAGAAAGTAAGAAAGAAAGAAGAAAGAAGAAAAGATAGAAGAATTTAGGATTGGGGAAGAAAAGATAAGATATTTGGCTGATCTGGATAAGCTGTGCGCCGCATGTGACGCGGACGCATGAGTGACGCGATCGCATGGTGTGCGATAAGGTCAGGTGACGCGGACGCGTGGGTCACGCGATCGCGTGGCCTGATTTGTGCGATTGGCGCGAGTGCAGCCTCGCGTTCGCGCAACTCTGTTTGAAATTAATTTTGCCAAAATTTTGGGTGACGCGGTCGCGTGGTTGACGCGATCGCGTGGATGGCCATATTTGCAAATCGACGCAGACGCATGGGGCACGCGTTTGCATGGTAATGCTTGTGCTTCTAGCACCGTTCCAGCACCACTCCAGCACAACTTTCGGTCATGCACCCTGTCTTACGTCGATTTTCAGGTCACGCGACCGCGTGGGAGGCTATTTTTCCAAATGACGCGGCCGCGTGGGTCACGCGGACGCGTGGGCATGTTTGTGCCTAAAGCGTGCCTCCAGCCACGCTTTCGCGTGACTTTCTGTTTACTTTCTTTTCTTCATAACACACTGGTGACGCGGACGCGTCAGCGACGTTGCCGCGTCGCGTGCGTGCTTTCCCTTTGTTTGTTTTTTTTTATGCGGTATGCAGAATGCAAAATGATATGGATATTATGAGTAATTCTAGGTTCAATGAAAATAATATAAAATAAACACGAAATAAAATTGAAAAAGAAATGATCATACCATGGTGGGTTGTCTCCCACCTAGCACTTTTAGTTAAAGTCCTTAAGTTGGACATTTGGGGAGTTCCTTGTCATAGTGGCTTGTGCTTGTATTGATCCTTGAATCCCCACCAATGTTTATACTTCCAGTGCCCTCCGGGATCCCAAACTAGGCGCAGAAAGCCTTCAAGTAAGTTAAAGCAAGTGACAAGGCCCCAAGAGTGTTGATTGCCAGAATGAATTCCGGGGTCCCAAATTTTACTTTTGCACCCATCTTCTTGTTGATCATCATGATTCCATCCAGGTGGCAGGTAATTGAAATTCTCACTGAGACATTCAAACAGCTTCCTAGACCCATTCAATTGAGATTTGTGCCAACCTTTGCATTTAAACTTTGAGCTTTCAACCATAATGAACCTTGCAGGACAATTCTTACCACTGGCCATCTTTCTCTTACTCTTAATGCCACAAAGAGCTCTAAGTTGACCATCCATCTCCAGTAGCCAATATTCAAGTGGGATTAGAAAGCTAAGGGATATGAATTTTACCACTTGAATGTTGTGAAGGATGATGGCAACTTAGGGGAAGGGGTCTCCAATAACTTCGTCAAGGTGATTTGAAGCTCCACTCCCTTGTGCTCTTTGATAACTTCCACCTATTTGCAAACTTCTTCAATATCAACATCTTCCTCTTGGTAGCTTTCTTTCAATTCAATCTCTTCTTCATTGCTCACCAAGGGCATGTGAGGCTGTGCTTCTTCTTCTTTAATCTCCATCTCTTGACCAACCTCTTCCAAGTCTTCAACTATGATATGCCTTGGAGGTTGTACACCCGCATCAGCATCAATTTCAATCGCCTTGGAAGGAGTCTCTATGTCTTGACTTTCCCATGGAGGTTCAACATCTCCAAAGTCTTCAACCACTTCTTCTTCTTCAATAATTCCAGCTTCCTCCACTTATTCCAGTACAAATTCATGCTCCTTACTGTCAACCGGAGTTTCTAATGTCTCCTTCATGCTACGTTCTTCATTAGATTGTCCACATGAAGCCATGGGGATTCCTTGAGTGTCCGAATGTCGGAAAGCTAATTGATGTATCGCTTGCTCCAATTGATGAAGGGTTGCATGAAATTGATCCACTGTTTCTTGGAGACGATCCGTTGATTCTTGTTCCTCTTAGGTATCATAAGTAGGACCATAAGGCTCTTGGATTGATGGATATGGATATGGTGCATATGGAGGTGGTGGTTCTATATATGGTTCACATGGTTCATAAGGTGGTTGGTATGGTGGATGAGGGTTAGGATCATATGATGGTGTTTGGTGGTAAGGGGTTTGTGAGTATGGTGGTCCAAAATGATGTTGAGGAGGTGGGTCATAGGTATATGATGGGGGTCCATCATATCTATCATCTTGGTGTGCCCCCTGGAATGGCTCTTGACTATAGTGATTTGGTGGGTGTTGGTTGTCACGTAAGGGTCCACCATAACTATTGTCTTGGTATGCATCGTGGAATGGTCTTTGTCTGTGGTACTGTGGAAGGTGTTGTTGCCGGAAGGGTCAATCAGATCCTCGTGGCTCCTTCCATCTCTGATTGTTTTGACCTTGATGCATGTTCCTGTTATAATTTCCATTCCTTGCAACAACATTGGAACCAAACTCAAAGCGAGAGGGGTGAGAACTCATAATAGTAATTAAAAATTAAAAACGAAAACAAAAACAAATTTAAATTAAAAGGTTATTTAAATCTTGAAATTTGAATTTTGAAAAAGTCAACAATATAAGATAAAGTTTTGAAAAAGATTTAAATTTTGAAAAGGTTTGATTTTTAAAATTTTAAATTCGAATTTTGAAAATTGAAAATTGAAATTTTGAAATTAGAATTTAAAATTTTTTTTAATTTGAATTTTGGGAAATTGAAATTTGAAATTTAAAATTTTGAGTTTTAAATTTTGAATTTTTGAATTTAGTGAGGAAAGAGAAAAACAATAAAATGATACTAAACTTAAAATTTTTAGATCAAAATGAAGAAAACAACTAAGAACAACTTGAAGATCAAGATGAACACGAAGAACAAATTTTTGAAAAATTTTTAATAACTAAATAAAAATCAATAACCTCTTAATTTAAAAAAAAAGCAAAAAATAAAAACAAAAATAAAAACAAATAAACAAGCAAAAAGCAAATATTTACAATAACCAATAATAAGGCACACGTTTGCAATTCCCCGGCAACGGCGCCATTTTGAAGAGCGGAAGATTGATGGTTTAGAATTCAGAATAAATTCTCGTTGCAAGTATAGTTTCTAAACCAAGCAATCAACCTTTCTTACAAACATTTTGTTTGTCACTTAAGTAAACCCAATAAAATTGATAACCGAGTATTTAAACCTCGGGTCGTCTTCTCAAGGAATTGCAGGGAGGTGTGTTATTATTGGTTATGGGTTTTCTGGGAAATTTGGAGTTTGGCCAATGGGCACAGATATAATTATAAATTAAAGCAATAAAATAAATAAGAAATTTTATGCAATTAAATTAAAAGCCTTGACCCGGAGAAGATTAATTGAAAGTTCTATCCTTGTTGGATTTTCCAAGTGTAATGGTATTTGGTTGTTGTTCTACTTGGTTATCATTTACTAAATAAAGGAAAATTAAGTTGGGAGCCAATTCTGTTCAAAAGTCCTAATCATCACCCTTGTATTTGGGTTAGCGTTAGTGGCCAGAGAGCCAATCACAATTAACTCTTGAGTCTTCCAACTCAAGGGTCTCCAAATATCAATCAACTCCAAAATCAAGTTGGAAGCTACTCTAAAATAGAAGAAAGCATTAATATCATAAATAGAAGAAAGCAATCATAAATCTGAAATACCTCAAATTGCATTAAATAGAAAATCAAATTAAACATGAGAATTCATAAACTAAATTGAAAAATAAATAAATAAAAGGATCATTGAACCTAAGAAGAAGAAATAATCCTAAATCCTAAAACTAAATCCTAAGAGAGAGGAGAGAACCTCTCTCTTTAAAAACTACATCTAATCCTAAAATTATGAATTATGAGCTGATTGTTATGAATGAATGGATTCCCCCACTTTATAGCCTCTAATCTGTGTTTTCTGGGCTGAAAACTGGGTCGAAAACAGCCCATAAATCGCTGGAGAAGAAATCTGCCACGCTGATTTTCGTCACTGCGACGCGTCCGCGTGGATACGCATTCGTGTCACCTAGCGTCAGGGCAACTATGGGATATTATATATCAAATTGAAGCCCCGGACGTTAGCTTTCCAACGCAACTGGAACCGCGTCGTTTGGACCTCTATAGCTAAAGTTATAGCCGTTTGAGTGCGAAGAGGTCAGGCTGGACAGCTTAGCAATTTCTCCAACTTCTTGTATTCCTTCCACTTTTGCATGCTTTCTTTCCATCCTCAGATCCATTCCTGCCCTGTAATCTTTGAAATCACTTAACACACATATCAAAGCATCTAATGGTAATAAGAGAGGATTAAACATAGGGAACTTAAGGCCAAAGAAGCATGTTTTCAATCAAAGCACATAATTAGGAAGGCAAATGTAAAACCATGCAAATAGTATGAATAAACCATAAAATAGTGGTTTATCAACCTTCCCACACTTAAACAATAGCATGTTCTCATGCTAAGCTCAAGAGAAGCTATAAAGGAGTGAAGAGGAATGATAGAATGTACGAAATGCAACCTATATGTATGAATGCAACTTCATGCAAAATGTTTCTACCTACTTGGTTAAAAGTAAATAAGCTCTTCAAGACAAACATAAATCAGATTTCACTAATTCAAATCATACAATAAAAAGCAAATAAACTTGTAAGAAGATAGCTCATGAAAGCAGGGAACATAGAATTAAGCACTGAACCCTTAATGGTAGTGTATATCACTCTAACTCTCAAGTGTCTAGGGTTAATCACTCTACTCTTCTCTAGTCATGTTTTCTAAACTTTGTTCTTCATCTAACCAATCAACATTATTTAATATACCAATGCAAACATCATGAGGTCTTTTTCAAGGTTGTAATGGGGCTAAGGTAAGGGTAAAGGTATATATATATCACTAAGTGAGTTATAAATTGAATCTTTGACTAACCAAGCTCTCACCTAACATACATACACTCTATATAACTCTAGAATCATGTCTAGCTACCCAAAATTCCCACTTTTGCATCACATACTCATGTATCAACTTTTCTTTTTAATTTATCCCATGTGCATTGATCTTTCATTATTAAACTTAGCATTGGGGTAATTTTGTCTCCTTATTTATTTACTTATTTATTGAGTATTTTTTTTATTCTGAACATGAAAAAATAAACATAGCTTATCAATGCACATGGATTTTTAATTTTTTTATAGTTTCACATGAGTAGGTACCCAAATTCCTAATATTTTATCAAAGTAAAAACATAACACATTCCCTTATTCACCCATGCTCCCATAGTTTCCCCACACTTAATTGTTACACAATCTCTATCTTAGGCTAACCAAAGATTCAGTTGGGGTATTTAATTGTTTTTCTGCTTAAGGCTAGTGATGTGGTTATAGAGCAGAATAAACGGGGATAAAAGGCTCAAGGTGGCTAACAAGGGTGATGTAAAAGGTAAGCTTATTTGGGATAAGTGAGCTAATAACAAATAATGGCCTCAATCATATGCAAGCACGTAAATACACTAAATATTGGACATATAGACTGAAATAAAGTAAAGATTGCAATCATAGAGAAGAAAATACACAAGAATAAAAATTTATGGTTAAATAATGTAACCATGTAAATAAGCTCAAAATCTCACGGGTTGTGTGTTCTTTGGCTCAAAAATCCATGTTCCAAATACAACTTCAAACAAATTTAACACAAATTTTTCAATTTAAATTAGTGAAATACTATAAAAATTTCTTGAAAAAGAAAATATTACTTCAAGCAAGTGGTAAAATATGCATAAAATCAAATAATCATGCAATCAAACATGCAAATGCAACAACTAACTACAAAGAAAATTTAAACATTGGGGTTGAGACAGGAAAGTGCTAACCCATGGAGATCGGTATCGACCTCTCCACACTTAAAGATTGCACCATCCTCGGTGCATGCTCAGATGTGCAAGTGGACGGGTTGTTCCAACTGACGCTTTTCTCCGGAGAATGTGCAGATGGACTTGTTTGTTGCCCCATATAGAAGTTCTTCCTTTTCCCTTCCTTGGTGGCCATCCTGAAAGAAGAGGAGAATGGAGAAAAATAATCCAGAAATAAAGATAAGAAAAATAAATAAAATATGGGTTGGTAATGCCAAATAATGAATGTCTCAATTACATGGTAGCTACAACATGCGGTGAGAAAACAGTAGAATCATACGGCATATCAATAGTGCAAGAATTGCAACAATAGGGAAGAGGGTGTGGGTAATGCGAAATAGTGTAAGTGCATATCAATGCAAAAGGAATATCAGTATTATAAAAATTAGTATTGACTTATGAATAATAATACCCAAGTAGAATAGAATAAGTCATAAGCACCAAGAAAATACCAGAAAAGATGTAACAGTTGAATAAGAACATTTGAACATCAATGGTAAAATAATAAATTTAGAAAAGAAAATAAAAATATGCACAAAATTAAAATGCAATGAATGAAAGTATGCAATTAAATTAAATAAAATAAAATAAAAGTGAAAAAGGATGAGAAGTTAAAAAGATGAAAAGAAAGAAAGTAAGAAAGAAAGAAGAAAGAAGAAAAGATAGAAGAATTTAGGATTGGGGAAGAAAAGATAAGATATTTGGTTGATCTGGATAAGCTGTGCGCCGCATGTGATGCGGACGCGTGAGTGATGCGATCGCGTGGTGTGCGATAAGGTCAGGTGACGCGGACGCGTGTGTCACGCGATCGCGTGGCCTGATTTGTGCGATTGATGCGAGTGCAGCCTCGCGTTCGCGCAATTCTCTGTTTGAAATTCATTTTGCCAAAATTTTGGGTGACGCGGTCGCGTGGTTGACACGATCGCGTGGATGGCCATATTTGCAAATCGACGCGGACGCGTGGGGCACGCGTTCGCGTGGTAAGGCTTGTGCTTCTAGCACCGTTCCAGCACCACTCCAGTACAACTTTCGGTCATGCACCCTGTCTTACGTCGATTTTCAGGTCACACGAACGCATGGGTGACGCGGACGCGTGGGAGGCTATTTTTCCAATGACACGGCCGCGTGGGTCACGCGAACGCGTGGGCATATTTGTGCCTAAAGCGCGCCTCCAGCCACGCTTTCGCGTGACTTTATGTTTACTTTCTTTTCTTCATAACGCACTGGTGACGCGGACGCGTCAGCGACGCTGCCGCGTCGCGTGCGTGCTTTCCCTTTGTTTGTTTTTTTTGATGCAGTATGTAGAATGCAAAATGATATGGATGTTATGAGTAATTCCATATTCAATGAAAATAAAATAAAATAAAAATAAACAACACGAAATAAAATTGAAAAAGAAACGATCATACCATGGTGGGTTGTCTCCCACCTAGCACTTTTAGTTAAAGTCCTTAAGTTGGACATTTGGTGAGTTCCTTGTCATGGTGGCTTGTGCTTGTATTGATCCTTGAATCTCCACCAATGTTTATACTTCTAGTACCCTCCCGGATCCCAAACTAGGCACAGAAAGCCTTCAAGTAAGTTAAAGCAAGTGACAAGGCCCCAAGAGTGTTGATTGCCAGAATGAATTCCGGGGTCCCAAATCTTGCTTTTGCACCCGTTTTCTTGTTGATCATCATGATTACATCCGGGTGGCAGGTAATTGAAATTCTCACTGAGACATCCAAACAGCTTCCTAGACCCATTCAATTGAGATTTGTGCCAACCTTTGCATTTAAACTTTGAGCTTTCAACCATAATCAACCTTGCAGGACAATTCTTACCACTGGCTATCTTCCTCTTTCTCTTAATGCCACAAAGAGCTCTAAGTTGTCCATCCATCTCCAGTAGCCCATATTCAAGTGGGATCAGAAAGCTAAGGGATATGAATTTTACCCACTTGAATGTTGTGAAGGATGATGGCAACTTAGGGGAAGGGGTCTCTAATAACTTCGGCAAGGTGATTTCAAGCTCCACTCCCTTGTGCTCTTTGATAACTTCCACCTCTTTGCAAACTTCTTCAATATCAACCTCTTCCTCTTGGTAGCTTTCTTCCAATTCAATCTCTTCTTCATTGCTCACCAAGAGCATGGGAGGCTGTGCTTCTTCTTCTTTAATCTCCATCTCTTGACCAACCTCTTCCAAGTCTTCAACTATGATATGCCTTGGAGGTTGTACACCCGCCTCAGCATCAATTTCAATCGCCTTGGAAGGAGTCTCTATGTCTTGACTTTCCCATGGAGGTTCAACATCTCCCAAGTCTTTAACCACTTCTTCTTCAATAATTCTGGCTTTCTCCACTTGTTCCAGTACATGCTCCTTACTGTCAACCGGAGTTTCTAATGTCTCCTTCATGCTACGTTCTTCATTAGATTGTCCACATGAAGCCATTGGGATTCCTTGAGTGTCCAAATGTCGGGAAGCTAATTGATGTATCGCTTGCTCTAATTGATAAAGGATTGCATGAAATTGATCCACTATTTCCTTGAGACGATTCGTTGATTCTTGTTCCGCTTGGGTATCATAAGTAGGACCATAAGGCTCTTGGATTGATGGATAAGGATATGGTGCATATGGAGGTGGTGGTTCTTGGGAGTAATTGGGTTGGAATTGGGGTGGTTCTATATATGGTTCACATGGTTCATAAGGTGGTTGGTATGGTGGATGAGGGTTAGGATCATATGAGGGTGTTTGGTGGTAAGGGGTTTGTGAGTATGGTGGTCCAAAATGATGTTGAGGAGGTGGGTCATAGGTATATGATGGGGTCCATCATATCTATCATCTTGGTGTGCCCCCTGGAATGGCTCTTGACTATAGTAATTTGGTGGTGTTGGTTGTCACGGAAGGGTCCACCATAACTATTGCCTTGGTATGCATCGTGGAATGGTCTTTGTCTGTGGTACTGTGGAAGGTGTTGTTGCCGAAAGGGTCGATGAGATCCTCGTGGCTCCTTCCATCTCTGATTGTTTTGACCATGATGCATGTTCCTGTTATAATTTTCATTCCTTGCAACAACATTGGAACCAAACTCAAAGCGAGAGGGGTGAGAACTCATAATAGTAATTAAAAATTAAAAACGAAAACAAAAACAAATTTAAATTACAAGGTTATTTAAATTTTGAATTTGAAAATTAAATTTTGAAATTTGAAATTTGAATTTTAAATTTTTGAAATTTGAATTTTGAAATTTGAATTTTGAAAAAGTCAACAATATAAGATAAAGTTTTGAAAAAGATTTAAATTTTGAAAATGTTTGATTTTTAAAATTTTAAATTTGAATTTTGAAAATTGAAATTTGAAATTTTGAAATTTGAATTAATTTTTTTTAATTTCAATTTTGGGAAATTGAAATTTGAAATTTGAAATTTTGAGTTTTAAATTTTGAATTTTTGAATTTAGTGAGGAAAGAGAAAAACAATAAAATGACACAAAACTTAAAATTTTTAGATCAAAATGAAGAAAACAACTAAGAACAACTTGAAGATCAAGATGAACACGAAGAACAAATTTTTGAAAAATTTTTAATCACTAAATAAAAACCAATAACCTCTTAATTTAAAAAAAAAGCAAAAAAAAAAACAAAAATAAAAACAAATAAACAAGTAAAAAACAAATATTTACAATAAACAATAATAAGGCACACGTTTGCAATTCCCCGGCAACGGCGCCATTTTGAAGAGTGGAAGATTAATGGTTTAGAATTCAGAATAAATTCTCATTGCAAGTATAGTTTCTAAACCAAGCAATCAACCTTTCTTACAAACGTTTTATTTGTCACTTAAGCAAATCCAATAAAATTGATAACCGAGTATTTAAACCTCGGGTCGTCTTCTCAAGGAATTGCAGGGAGGTGTGTTATTATTGGTTATGGCTTTTCTGGAAAATTTGGAGTTTGGGCAATGAGCACAGATATAATTATAAATTAAAGTAATAAAAATAAATAAGAAATTTTATGCAATTAAATTAAAAGCCTTGACCCAGAGAAGATTAATTGGAAGTTCTATCCTTGTTGGATTTTCCAAGTGTAATGGTAATTGGTTGTTGTTCTACTTGGTTATCCTTTACTAAATAAAGGAAAATTAAGTTGGGAGCCAATTTATGTTCACAAGTCCTAATCCTCACCCTTGTGTTTGGATTAGCGTTAGTGGCCAGAGAGCCAATCACAATTAACTCTTGAGTCTTCCAACTCAAGGGTCTCTAAAATAGAAGAAACCATTAATATCATAAATAGAAGAAAGTAATCATAAATCTGAAATACCTCAAATTGTATTAAATAGAAAATCAAATTAAACATGAGAATTCATAAACTAAATTGAAAAATAAATAAATAAAAGGATCATTGAACCTGAGAAGAAGAAATATTCCTAAATCCTAAAACTAAATCCTAAGAGAGAGGAGAGAACCTCTCTCTCTAAAAACTACATCTAATCCTAAAATTATGCATTATGAGCTGATTGTTATGAATGAATGGATTCTCCCACTTTATAGCCTCTAATATGTGTTTTCTGGGCCGAAAATTGGGTCGAAAACAGCCCAGGAATCGCTGGAGAAGAAATCTGCCACGCTGATTTTCGTCACTGCGATGCGTCCGCGTGGAGCACGCGTTCGCGTCACCTAGCATCAGGGCAACTATGGTATATTATATATCAAATTGAAGCCCCAGATGTTAGCTTCCCAACCCAACTGGAACCGCGTCGTTTGGACCTCTGTAGCTAAAGTTATAGCCGTTTGAGTGCGAAGAGGTCAGGCTGGATAGCTTAGCAATTTCTCCAACTTCTTGTATTCCTTCCACTTTTGCATGCTTCCTTTCCATCCTCTGAGCCATTCCTATCCTGTAATCTCTGAAATCACTTAACACACATATCAAGGCATCTAATGGTAATAAGAGAGGATTAAACATAGGGAACTTAAGGCCAAAGAAGCATGTTTTCAATCAAAGCACATAATTAGGAAGGCAAATGTAAAACCATGCAAATAGTATGAATAAGTGGATAAACAGTTGATAAAATCCACTCAATTGAGCACAAGATAAACCATAAAATAGTGGTTTATCAGTGTCGCAGTAAGATTCTAAGTTTAGTGTGCCACTTATTTTCTGTGCAATTCATTTAGCAACACCACCTGTCTGCATAATCGTAATGCCTTTGCAGTGTTATCTTTCTTTTAGTTAGACAATTTTATTTTTCTCTTTGTTTTAGTCATTTCCCTATTTTTAATGCTTTCTTTTATTAACTGTTTTGATCAAATACCTCACCAAGAAATCCTTATTCATGACAGATTCTTTGCTTGGTAATTGTATTTAAACATGTAACAGTTTTTTTTTTGTTTAGTTTTCGTTCAAATAAATTGACATATGATCGCATTCTAAGTTTGGTGTTGCTATGCAACAAAATTTGCTTCCAATCTTTATTGGATACTTGCATAAATTTCAAGTGAAAGTGTCACACTAAGTTTGGTGTGCCACTTATCTTTTATGCAATGTATTGTGCACACCCTCTTATTTTTGCAATCACAATGTCTCTGTTTCCTGTGCCTTCATGGTTATTTTTAATTTTGCTTGCTTAAACACATGTGCTACTGACATTTTATTATGTAAGACACTCATGATCCATCTTAGACCCCATCACCACTGTTTCAATTGTTGCTTGAGGATGAGCAAACACTCTAAGTTGGTATGGGAAGGGGAAGAATAGAGGAAAAAGGACAACAACAATGAAGATGAACTACAAGGTGGTAAATTTCCTTTTTCTCTTATGTATTTCTAGTACTTTAAATTGCATGATTGTCTTTTATTCCTTTCTATGCATGTGTGGCTGCTCCTTGTGAATAAAGCATAGCCTGAATTTTGAATTGTAACATGCTACGACATTATGACTACCATCTTGAATTGTGTGAGTTCAAAAGCAATAAATTATCATGATCATAAACAAACAAGGAATTAAAGAAGAATTTAGCATGGGCATACAAGTATTGGAAGGCTAGTATGATTAATTGTTGCTCAATCGCATTAGATTTTATTTAATTGAAGTTTTCATCTAGGACATTTTAGAAAATTGTTTGAAATCATGAAAACCTTGAAGAAGCAATTGCGAATTAAGGCAAGAAAGAAAAAGGGGAAAGAATGAGAAAGCTGAAGGCTCTGACCTCTGAGTACCAATGACAATTCATTTGTTAAGTACTTGTGGTGTTTATGTATCAAGCAAAAAGCTTGAGAACAAAACACTTAGAGTCAAGGCTAGGCTCAAGTGCAAAAGTACTCCCTCAAAGCTCAAGGCTCTGAGCATCAATGATTAGAGAGTAAAGAAAAGAAACAAATGAGCTTAAAGATGTCCTCTAATTAATTACTTGTGGTGCTTGTGTATCAAGTGGTAATACTTGAAAACAAAGCATTTAGAATCGTAGCTTTGTTATCAACTCATGGGTAAAGCAACCAAAAGGAGAAGCTAATAAGAAAATCAAAAGCTTGTTTCAAGGAAGAAATATAAGGAAAAGATTTCATAAATTGAGCTAGATAGAAGCATCAATCATTTACCTTTCTTTTGTGATTGTGGCATGCATAGAAAACTAGCCAACCATGAACATTGAGTTGCTATTCTTCTTACCTTAGATTGTCAATCTTTATTGCATGATTTTTTTCTTTCTTGGGAACAAGTAAGGTTTAAGTTTGGTGTTGTGATGACATGTCATCATGTCATGTTTTTCTATGCTTTTTCATACAAGAAATTAATGATTAGTGCCTAAATATTGAATGCTTTTGTGCTTAAATGATATATTTTTTTGATCTTTTGATTTTATAAACTTTGTAGGAGATAATAGAAGAAGAAGCAATAAAAATCACTAAAAGAAGAATCATACTCCCAAGGTGGCAAAAGAATTAGAAACAGACTCAAGGAGGAGCAAAGAGGATTTGCAACCCTGACCTCTTTACACTCCAACAAGAATAACTCGAGCTACAAAACTCCAAATGAGGTGATTCAAGTGGCATTGGAAAGTAAGAATCTAGAGCTTTCCAAGCATATATGGCACTACATGGTGAACACTAAATCTGAGGGAGAAAACTTACCCCAAAAGCGCAAAGATGAATATAGTATCAACCTGCAGTAAGGCCAGCTGATCTCTTCACCTTCCAAGGAGAATAACTCGAGCTGTAGAGCTTTGAATATTGCGCTCTCAAATGCATTGGAAAGTAGACATCCAGATCTTTCCAACGATATATAATAGTATGGCGTCAACATTAAGTTTGTGCCTCAGAAGCTGGCGCTAAACTTTGGTCTCCAAACAGCGCTCACTAAGTTAACTTGGCGCTCACTAAGAGAGCGCTAAGGAAGAAAACCAGCGACCTCTGATAGCACGACCATGCCTTCTTCAAAGGACCATAACTTGAGCTACAGATGTCCAATTGATGCGCTTTCAGTTGCGTTGGAAAGATAACATTCAGAGATTTCCAACGATTATAATAATTTATATTTGGCATGAAATTGAAGTGCAAGTGATAGGCATATTTAAAGCCCAAAAACACATTTGGAGTAGCGCTCGTTTCCAAAGTGAGCGCCACGCTCACTAAGCCAACTTTTTCTTGGATTTTCAAGCTTGGAGCAAAAGCTTTGCTGTCCATACATACTAGGAGCGCTCACTAAGTTAACTTGGCATTCACTAAGAGAGCGCTAAGGAAGAAATTTTGCACACCAAAGAGAAGCACGCACGAAATGAACGGGGCGCACATTTTGTGAACTGAACGCTCCCGTGAAGGCAACACCCAAGACCCATTTCATTGAAGCCCAAAAGCAAGCAAAGCCCATTAACATGACTCAAAGGCACAAGAAAAAGCTAGATTAGGAATTTCATTTGAATTGTAATCTGTTTTCAATTTCAATTTCATTTTCATTTTGTAAAGCCTATATAAAGGCATCAGTTTCATTTCATTAGGAGGAGATCGGTTAGGCTACAGTAGTAGTAGGCAGTAGTAGGAGTAGGAGTAGGATAGGAAGCTCTCTTTGATACACTTTTATTTTTCTGTACTCTCTATATTTCAGAATTCAATTCAGCTTATTGCAATTTCCATTTCTTACACTTCTCTGCTACAATTTCCTTTTCTGCAATTTTACTTTCTGCAACTTTACATTTGAGATTGTTGAGATTCAAATTTACTTTTCCTGCAATTTAATTCTTCTACAATCATTCTGAGTTTTGATTTACTGCTTCCTTTAAATTTCCTGCACCCAATTCCCTTTACATTTGATGCAATTTACATTTCTTGTTCTTTAAGATTTTGTCAGATTTACTTTCTACAATTTAAATTTCTTGTCATTTACATTCTGCTGCTTAAATTCTCATTCAATTCATCACTGTCTGCTTAACTAAATTGATCACTCACTAAAGTTGCTTGATCCATCAATCCTTGTGTGATCGACTTCACTCTTGTGAGTTATTACTACTTGATGCGACCCGGTACACTTGCCGGTGAGTTTTGTGTGGAAATCTAATTTTCACCCATCACTCACTAAGGGAGCTCTAGTGAAGAATGAGTGCACGAGAGATGCATGATAAACCCCAATTTTGTGGTTTATATTGTGTAGAATTTGGGGGGTTTTGTCAATATTTTTTCACACTTATTCACAAGAAATTCATGGTTTTGTGTTCTCTTTCTAATATTGCTCCATGATGAAAAACATGCTTCTTTTGCCTTAAAATTGCTATATTTTGATCCTCTTTTATTACCATTCGATGCCGTGACATGTTTGTTGAGTGATTTCAGAATTTATAGGGTAAGAATGGCCTAGAAGAGAGAAAGAAAGCATGCACAAGAGGAAGGAACATGAAGATTTGGATTTTGGGAATTTCAGCATGTGTGCGCACGCGCACCTCGCGCGCACGCGCACCTCGTGCGCACGCGCACCTTGCGCGCACGCGTGGATGAGGACAGCTGGAAGCGGCGCGCAAAGATGGACGCATCCGCGCAGATTAGGAAAATCCACACCGGCGTGCACGCGTACAGGGCACGCACGCGTGGATCACAAAAGCAATTGGCGCGCACGCATTCATGGCGCGTACGTGCGATAAGCTGCACATGACCTCATTAAAGGAAATCATGCCTGGCGATTTCTGAGGCTCAAGAGGCCCAAATTCAAGCTGATTTTGCATGGAAAAGACCCAAGGATGCTAGGGGAAAGGGGGGATCAATTATTTGACACTTAGACACAATTTTTAGCTAGTTTTTGGTTTTTGTTCTTCTAGTTTGAATTTATCTTCCCTTGTTGAATTCTGAATTGGATCTTGTTAATTACTAGTTTTGATTGCTTATTTTGAATTCCTTAGCATAATTTTGTTTAGATCTTGTGTTAGATTTATGTTTTCTTGTCAATTGTCACTTTATACCCATTTCATAAATCTTGTGAATCTTGAATTGCTAATGTTACATTGATGATTTTCATGATTAATTGTGTTGTTTGAGTGACTGTATGTTGATAATTGTTAGTGGGTACTTGCTAATTTCATTTAATTGCACTTTGAATATTGTCTTTTAGTAATGCTAATTTCATTTAATATGCCTCTCTTAAGGAACATACCGAATCACTAGACGGTATGGAGAGTGACTTGGAGCCCGCTACTTCCTAACCTTCTGTTGGCACTACTAATACATCTTACAGGTGAACCATACATGGCGGAGTGATGAGCGGATAATTTATACACTTTTTGGCATTGTTTTTAGGCAGTTTTTAGTATGTTTTAGTTACTTTTTATTATATTTTTATTAGTTTTTAAATAAAAATCACATTTCTGGACTTCACTATGAGTTTGTGTGTTTTTCTGTGATTTCAGATATTTTCTGGCTGAAATGGAGGGACCTGAGCAAAAATTTAATTCAGAGGTTGAAAAAGGACTACAGATGCTGTTGGATTCTGACCTCCCTGCACTCAAAGTGGATTTTATGGATCTACAAAAGCCCAATTGGAGAGCTCTTAATTGTGTTGGAAAGTAGACATCCTGGACTTTCTAAAAATATATAATAGTCTATACTTGGCCCGAGTTTTGATACCGCAAACTGGCGTTTAAACGCCAACTTTCTACCCTTTTCTAGCGTTAAACGCCAGAACTGGCATAAAAGCTGGAGTTAAACGCCCAAACTGGCACAAAAGCTGGCGTTTAACTCCAAGAAAGGTCTCTACATGTGAAAGCTTCAATGCTCAGCCCAAGCACACACCAAGTGGGCCCCGAAAGTGGATTTCTGCACTATCTATCTTAGCTTACTCATTTTCTGTAAACCTAGGTTACTGGTTCATTATAAAAACCACATTTAGTGATTCATTTTGTACCTCATAACATTTTACATTAGAATTTGTATTTTCTATGGCATGAGTCTCTAAACTCCATGGTTGGGGGTGAGGAGCTCTGCTGTGTTTTGATGGATTAATGCAATTACTACTGTTTTTCATTCAATCACGCTTGTTTCTATTCTAAGATATTCACTCGTTCTTCAACCTGATGAATGTGATGATCCGTGACAACTCATCATCATTCTCACCTATGAATGCGTGCCTGACAACCACCTCCGTTCTATCTGCAATAGCTTGAGTGCATATCTCTTGGGTTTCTAATCTAAGATTAGAACCTTCGTGGTATAGGTTAGAATTATTGGCGGCTATTCTTGAGATCCCGAAAGTCTAAACCTTGTTTGTGGTATTCTGAGTAGGATCTAGGATGGGATGACTGTGACGAGCTTCAAACTCGCAAGTACTGGGTGATGAGCGGATAATTTATACGCTTTTTGGCATTGTTTTTACATAGTTTTTAGTGTGATTTAATTAGTTTTTAATATATTTTTATTAGTTTTTAAATAAAAATCACATTTATGGACTTTACTATGATTTTGTGTGTTTTCCTGTGATCTCAGGTATTTTCTGACTGAAATTGAAGGACTTGAGTAAAAATCTGATTCAGAGGCTGAAGAAGGACTGCAGATGCTGTTGGATTCTGACCTCCTTGCACTCAAAGTGGATTTTCTGGAGCTACAGGAACCCAAATGGCACGCTCTTAATTGCGTTAGAAAGTAGACATCCAGAGCTTTCCAGCAATATATAATAGTCCATACTTTGCATGAGTTTAGATGACGCAAACTGGCGTTCAACGCCAGCTTTCTGCCCTATTCTGGAGTTAAACGCCAGAAACAGGTTGCAAATCAGAGTTAAATGCCAGAAACAGGTTATAACCTAGCGTTTAACTCCAAGGAAGACCTCTACATGTGGAAGCTTCAATGCTCAGCCCAAGCACACACCAAGTGGGCCCCGAAGTAGATTTCTGCATCATTTACTTATTTCTGTAAACCTTAGTAACTAGTTTAGTATAAATAGGACTTTTTACTATTGTATTTACATCTCTGGAACACATTATGTAACTTTTTTGTTCTGAGACCTCCATGGGAGGCTGGCCACTCGGCCATGTCTACCCTATTTTCATTTATGTATTTTCAACGGTAGAGTTTCTATACGCCATAGATTAAGGTGTGGAGCTCTGCTGTTCCTCATGAATTAATGCAAAGTACTATTGTTTTTCTATTCAACTCAAGCCTATTTCTTCTCTAAGATATTCATTCGCACACAAGAACATGATGAATGTGATGATTATGTGACGCTCATCACCATTCTCACTTATGAACGCGTGCCTGACAAACACTTCCGTTCTACATGAAAGCAAGCTTGAATGCATATCTCTTAGCCTCCTGATTGTGAGATCAGAGTCTTCGTGGTTGATGAGCAGATAATTTATACGCTTTTTGGCATTGTTTTTAGTATGATTTTAGTAGGATCTAGTTACTTTTAGGGATTTTTTTATTAGTTTTTATGTTAAATTCACATTTCTGGACTTTACTATGAGTTTGTGTATTTTTCTGTGATTTCAGATATTTTCTGGCTTAAATTGAGGGACTTGAGCAAAAATCAGATTCAGAGGTAGAAGAAGGACTGCTGATGCTGTTGGATTCTGACCTTCCTGCACTCAAATTGGATTTTCTGGAGATACAAAACTTAAAATGGCGCGCTTCCAATTGCGTTGGAAAGTAGACATCCAGGGCTTTCCAGCAATATATAATAGTCCATACTTTGGCCGAGTTTAGATGATGCAAAAGGGTGTTGAACGCCAGTTCTATGCTGCAGTCTGGAGTTAAACGCCAGAAACACGTCACAAGCCATAGTTGAACACCAGAAACATGATACAAACTGGCGTTCAACTCCAAGAATGACCTCTCCACGTGTAAACTTCAAGCTCAGCCCAAGCACACTCCAAGTGGGCCCCGGAAGTGGATTTATGCATCAATTACTTACTTTTGTAAACCCTAGTAACTAGTTTAGTATAAATATTGTATTAGACATCTTATGATTTTTAGTTCATCTTTGGATCATATTGATCACGTTTGGGGGCAGGCCATTCGGCCATGCCTGAACCTTTCACTTATGTATTTTCAACGGTAGAGTTTCTACACTCCATAGATTAAGGTGTGGAGCTCTGCTGTTCCTCATGAATTAATGCAAAGTACTACTGTTTTTCTATTCAATTCAACTTATTCCGCTTCTAAGATATTCATTCGCACTTCAACATGAATGTGATGAACGTGACAATCATCATCATTCCCTATGAATGCGTGCCTGACAACCACTTCCGTTCTACCTTAGATTGAATGAGTATCTCTTGGATCTCTTAATCAGAATCTTCGTGGTATAAGCTAGATTGATGGCGGCATTCATGAGAATCCGGAAAGTCTAAACCTTGTCTGTGGTATTCCGAGTAGGATTCAGGGATTGAATGACTGTGACGAGCTTCAAACTCGTGAGTGCTGGGCGTAGTGACAGCCGCAAAAGGATAGTAAATCCTATTCCAGTATGATCGAGAACCTCCAGATGATTAGCCATGCAGTGACAGTGCATCGGACCATTTTCACAGAGAGGATGGGATGTAGCCATTGACAACGGTGATGCCTCCAGATGATTAGCCATGCAGTGACAGCGCATCGGACCATTTTCACAGAGAGGATGAGATGTAGCCATTGACAACGGTGATGCCCTTACATAAAGCTTGCCATGGAAAGGAGTAAGACTGATTGGATGAAGACAGCAGAAAAGCAGAGGTTCAGAGGAACGAAAGCATCTCTATACGCTTATCTGAAATTCTAACCAATGAATTACATAAGTATTTCTATCTTTATTTTCTGTTTATTTATTATTATTATTCGAAAATACTATAACCATTTGATATCCGCCTGACTGAGATGTACAAGGTGACCATAGCTTGCTTCATAGCAACAATCTCCATGGGATCGACCCTTACTCACGTAAGGTTTTATTACTTGGACGACCCAGTGCACTTGCTGGTTAGTTGTGCGAAGTTGTGAAGTTATGTTTGGACCATGGTTCTGTGCATCCGTTTTTGGTGCCATTGCCAGGGAAAGAATGAACAAACAAATTTTACAACCTAATCTGAGTAACAATTTCGCATACCAAGTTTTTGGCGCCGTTGCCGGGGATTGTCTGAGTTTGGACAACTGACGGTTCATCTTGTTGCTCAGATTGAGTAATTTTCTTCTTATTTTATTTTCAAAAAAGTTTTCAAAAAAAAAAATTCTTTCAAAAATTTCTCATCTGTTTTCAAAAATTATTCTAAAATTTTTTAAGAATGAATTCTAGTGTTTCATGAAGCATGTTGAAGCCTGACTGGCTGTAAAGCCATGTCTAAATTCATTTGGACTGGGGCTTCCAACCCAACATTATCAAGAGCAAGCTTGTTGTTGCTAATCCACCTGCTGCTGTTCCTGATCCACCTGCTGCTGTTCCTGATCCACCTGATTTACATGCTAAAGCTTGACTGGCTATTAAGCCATGTCCTACCCTGAAATTGGAGCTTTAGACTAAGAGTGCAAGATTCCTGGAATTCATATTAAGAATTTTGGAATCCTTATTTTTCTTTTTCAAATAATTTTCAAAAAATCCAAAAAATTAGAAAATCATAAAATCAAAAATATTTTGTGTTTTTGGTATGAGTCTTGTGTCAATTGCATGTTTTAAATTTTGCATAAAATTTTCGAAAAAAAATCATGCATTCATGGTGTTCTTCATGATCTTCAAGTTGTTCTTGATGAATCTTCTTGTTTGATCTTCATGTTTTCTTGTTCTGTGTCTTTTCTTGTTTTTCATATGCATTCTTGCATCCATAGAGTCTAAACATGAAAGATTTCTAAGTTTGGTGTCTTGCATGTTTTCTTTGCATTTAAAATTTTCAAAAATAAGTCTTGATGTTCATCTTGACATTCAAAGTGTTCTTGGTGTTCATCTTGACATTCATAGTGTTCTTGCATGCATTCATTGTTTTGATCTAAAAATTCTCATGCATTGAGTCTTTCTCATGTTTTTCTCTCTCATCATTAAAATTCAAAAATAAAAAAATATCTTTCCCTTTTTCACTCATAAATTTTCGAAAATTTGAGTTGACTTTTTCAAAACTTTTTAAAATTTAGTTGTTTCTTATGAGTCAAATCAAAATTTCAATTTAAAAATTTTATCTTTTTCAAAATCTTTTTCAAAAATCATATCTTTTTCATTTTTCTTATTTATTTTCGAAAATTTCAAAAATATTTTTCAAAAATATTTTTCTTAATTTTATCTCATAATTTTCGAAAATATCATCAACAATTAATATTTTGATTCAAAAATTTCAAGTTTGTTACTTGCTTGTTAAGAAAGATTCAAACTTTAAGTTATAGAATCATATCTTGTGATTTCTTGTGAATCAAGTCATTAATTGTGATTTCAAAAGTCAAATCTTTTTCAAAACTAATTCAAATCATATCTTTCTATCATATCTTTTTTAAAATCTTATCTTTTTCAAAAATTTGATTTTCAAATATCTTTTCTAACTTCTTATCTTCTTATCTTTTCAAAATTGATTTTCAAATCTTTTTCAACTAACTAATTGACTTTTTGTTTGTTTATTATCTTTTTCAAAACTACCTAACTAACTCTCTCCCTCTAATTTTCGAAAAATCTCTTCCCTCTTTTTCAAAAATTCTTTTTAAATAACTAATTGTTTCAATTTTTTAATTTTAATTTGCTTTCATTCCTAATTTTCGAAAATCACTAACCCCTTTTCAAAATTTTATTTTCGAAAATCCTCTTTCTCTCTCATCTCCTTCTATTTATTTATTCATCTACTAACACTTCATCTCACCCAAATTCGAACCCCCTCTTCCATCTGTGTTTGAATTTTCTCTTCCTCCCTTCTTTACATTACATTCTTTTCTTCTTCTACTCACACAGGGGAACCTCTATACCTGGGTAAAAAGGATCCCTATTATTATTATTTTTCTGTTCCCTCTTTTTCATATGAGCAGGAGCAAGGACAAGAACATTCTTGTTGAAGCAGACCCTGAACCTGAAAGGACTCTGAAGAGGAAACTAAGAGAAGCTAAAATACAACAATCCAGAGATAAGCTTACAAAAATTTTCGAACAGGAAGAGAAGATGGCAGCCGAAAATAATAAAAATGCATGGAGGATGCTTGGTGACTTCACTGCACCTAATTCCAATTTACATGGAAGAAGCATCTCCATCCCTACCATTGGAGCAAACAACTTTGAGCTTAAACCTCAATTAGTTTCTCTGATGCAACAAAACTGCAAGTTTCATGGACTTCCATCTGAAGACCCTTTTCAGTTCTTAACTGAATTCTTGCAGCAGATATGTGATACTGTTAAGACTAATGGAGTAGATCCTGAAGTCTACAGGCTCATGCTTTTCCCTTTTGCTGTGAGAGATAGAGCTAGAATATGGTTGGACTCTCAACCTAAGGATAGCCTGAACTCTTGGGATAAGCTGGTCAAGGCTTTCTTAGCCAAGTTCTTTCCCCCTCAAAAGCTGAGTAAGCTTAGAGTGGATGTTCAAACCTTTAGACAGAAAGAAGGTGAATCCCTCTATGAAGCTTGGGAGAGATACAAGGAATTGACCAAAAAGTGTCCTTCTGACATGCTTTCAGAATGGACCATCCTGGATATATTCTATGATGGTCTGTCTGAATTAGCTAAGATGTCATTGGATACTTCTACAGGTGGATCCATTCACCTAAAGAAAATGCCTACAGAAGCTCAAGAACTCATTGACATGGTTGCTAATAACCAGTTTATGTACACTTCTGAGAGGAATCCTGTGAGTAATGGGACGCCTCAGAAGAAGGGAGTTCTTGAAATTGATACTCTGAATGCCATATTGGCCCAGAATAAAATATTGACTCAGCAAGTCAATATGATTTCTCAGAGTCTGAATGGAATGCAAGCTGCATCCAACAGTACTCAAGAGGCATCTTCTGAAAAAGAAGCTTATGATCCTGAAAATCCTGCAATAGCAGAGGTGAATTACATGGGTGAACCATATGGAAACACCTATAACCCCTCATGGAGAAATCACCCAAATTTCTCATGGAAGGATCAACAAAAGCCTCAACAAGGCTTTAATAATGGTGGAAGAAACAGGTTTAACAGTAGTAAACCTTTTCCATCATCTTCTCAGCAACAGACAGAGAACTCTGAACAAAATACCTCTAATTTAGCAAACATAGTCTCTGATCTGTCCAAGGCCACTGTAAGTTTCATGAATGAAACAAGGTCCTCAATTAGAAATTTGGAGGCACAAGTGGGCCAGCTGAGTAAGAAGATCACTGAAACTCCTCCTAGTGCTCTCCCAAGTAATACAGAAGAAAATCCAAAAGGAGAGTGCAAGGCCATTGAATTGACTATCATGGCCGAACCCACAAGAGAGGAGGAGGACGTGAATCCCAAGGAGGAAGACCTCCTGGGATGTCCAATGATCAACAAGGAGTTTCCCTCTGAGGAACCAAAGGAATCTGAGACTCATCTAGAGACCATAGAGATTCCATTGAACCTCCTTATGCCATTCATGAGCTCTGATGAGTATTCCTCTTCTGAAAAGAATAAGGATGTTACTGAAGAGCAAGTTGCCAAGTTCCTTGGTGCAATCATGAAGCTGAATGCCAATTTATTTGGTAATGAGACTTGGGGAGATGAACCTCCCCTGTTCACCAATGAACTAAATGCATTGGATCAACTGAGATTGCTTCAGAAGAAACAAGATCCTGGAAAGTTCCTAATACCTTGTACCATAGGCACCATGACCTTTGAGAAGGCTCTATGTGACCTTGGGTCAGGAATAAACCTCATGCCACTCTCTGTAATGGAGAAATTGGGAATCTTTGAGGTACAAGCTGCTAAAATCTCATTAGAGATGGCAGACAATTCCAGAAAACAGGCTTATGGACAAGTAGAGGACATGTTAGTAAAGGTTGAAGGCCTTTACATCCCTGCTGATTTCATAATCCTTGATACTAGGAAGGATGAGGATGAATCCATCATCCTTGGAAGACCGTTCCTAGCCACAGCAAGAGCTGTGATTGATGTTAACAGAGGTGAACTAGTCCTTCAATTGAATGAGGACTCCCTTGAGTTTAAAACTCAAGGACATCCTTTTGTAAACATGGAAAAGAGGCACAGTAAGCTTCTCTCAAAACAGAGTCAACCAGAGCCCCCACAGTCAAACTCTAAGTTTGGTGTTGGGAGGCCACAACCAAACTCTAAGTTTAGTGTTGAACTCCCATATCCAAACTCTAAGTTTGGTGTTGGGGAGTCTCAACAATGCTCTGAATATCTGTGAGGCTCCATGAGAGCCCACTGTCAAGCTATTGACATTAAAGAAGCGCTTGTTAGGAGGCAGCCCAATTTTTATTTATCTTAATCTATTTTTATTTTTATTGTTTTTTCATGTTTTATTAGGTTAATGATCAGGTGGAGTCACAAAATAAATAGAAAACTCAAAAACAGAATAAAAAATAGCAGAAAAAAATCACACCCTGGAGGAAGGGCTTACTGGCATTTAAACGCCAGTAAGGAGCATCTGGCTGGCGTTCAACGCCAGAACAGAGCATGGATCTGGCATTGAATGCCAGAAATAAGCAGCATCCTGACGTTCAGACGCCAGAAATGCCCACTGAGGAAGAGCTGGCGCTGAACGCCAGAAACAAGCATCTGGGCGCTGAACGCCCAGAACAAGCATCAATTCGGCGTTTAAACGCCAGAATTGCATGCAAAGGCATTTTACATGCCTAATTGGTGCAGGGATGCAATTCCTTGACACCTCAGGATCTGTGGACTCCACAGGATCATATCAGCATCTGTGGACCCTACAGGATCCCCACCTACCACCACTCATTCTCTTCCCTCTTCTCAATGTTCATACTCTCTTCCCAATAAACACTCTTCCCCAAAACTCTTCACCAATCACCTCAATCTCTCTTCCCTATCACCACCTACCACCACTCACATCCATCCACTCTTCCCCATAAACCTACCTCATAAACTCCACCCACCTTCAAAATTCAAAATCAATTTCCCAGCCAAACCCACCCTATATGGCCGAACCTTAACCCCCCTCCCTTCCCTATATAAAGCCCTCCATTCTTCTTCATTTTCACACAACACAACCCTCTCTTCCCCTTCTTGGCCGAATACACCTCTCCCTCCTCTCCTCCATATTTTCTTCTTCTTCTTCATCTATTCTTTCTTCTCTTGCTCGAGGGCGAGCAATATTCTAAGTTTGGTGTGGTAAAAGCATAAGCTTTTTGTTTTTCCATTACTATTGATGGCACCTAAGATCGGAGAATCCTCTAGAAAAGAGAAAGAAAAGATAAAAGCTTCCACCTCCGAGTCATGGGAGATGGAAAGATTCATCTCTAAAGCTCATCAAGACCACTTCTATGATGTTGTGGCCAAGAAGAAGGTAATCCCCGAGGTCCCATTCAAGCTCAAGAGAAATGAGTATCCGGAGATCCGACATGAAATCCAAAGAAGAGGTTGGGAAGTTCTAACAAACCCCATCCAACAAGTCGGCATCCTAATGGTTCAAGAGTTCTATGCCAATGCATGGATCACTAAGAACCATGATCAAAGTAAGAACCCGAACCTAAAGAATTATCTTACCATGATTCGGGGGAAATACTTAGATTTTAGTCCGGAAAATGTGAGGTTGGCGTTTGACTTGCCTATGATGCAAGGAGATGCACGCCCCTACACTAGAAGGGTCAACTTTGATCAAAGGTTGGACCAAGTCCTCATGGACATATGTGTGGAAGGAGCTCAATGGAAGATTGACTCAAAAGGCAAACCGGTTCAACTTAGAAGACTGGACCTCAAGCCTGTGGCTAGAGGATGGTTGGAGTTCATCCAACGCTCCATCATTCCCACTAGCAACCAATCTGAAGTTACTGTGGATCGAGCCATCATGATTCATAGCATCATGATTGGAGAGGCAGTAGAAGTTCATGAAGTCATCTCCCTTGAACTCTACAAAATAGCCGAAAAGCCCTCCCCCTTGGCAAGGCTAGCTTTCCCTCATCTTATTTGCCATCTATGTCACTCAGCTGGAGCTTTCATAGAAGGAGACATTCCCATTGAAGAAGAGAATCCCATCACTAAGAAAAGGATGGAGCAAAGAAGAGAGCCCACTCATGGAGCTCAAGAAACACGTGAGGAAGCTCATCATCAAGAAATCCCTGAGATACCTCAAGGGATGCACTTTCCTCCACAAAATTTTTGGGAGCAAATCAACACCTCCCTAGGAGAATTAAGTTCCAACATGGGACAATTAAGGGTGGAACATCAAGAGTACTCCATCATCCTTCATGAAATTAGAGAAGATCAAAGAGCAATGAGGGAGGAGCAACAAAGACAAGGAAGAGACATAGAAGAGCTCAAGCACATCATTGGTTCCTCAAGAAGGAAACGCCACCATCACTAAGGTGAACTCATTCCTTGTTCTTAAATTTTATGTTTTTCGTTTTCTTATGTTAAATGTTTATCTATGTTTGTGTCTTTATTACATGATCATTAGTGTCTAAGTGTCTATGCCTTAAAGTAGTGAATATGAATCCATCACCTCTCTTAAATGAAAAATGTTTTAATTACAAAAGAACAAGAAGTACATGGTTTCGAATTTATCCTTGAACTTAGTTTAATTATATTGATGTGGTGACAATACTTTTTGTTTTCTGAATGAATGCTTGAACAGTGCATATGTCTTTTGAAGTTGTTGTTTAGGAATGTTAAATATGTTGGCTCTTGAAAGAATGATGACAAGGAGACATGTTATTTGATAATCTGAAAAATCATAAAATTGATTCTTAAAGCAAGAAAAAGCAGTGAATACAAAAGCTTGCAGAAAAAAAAGAAGAAAAAAAATGGCGAAAAAAAAATAGAAAAAGAAAAAGCAAGCAGAAAAAGCCAAAAGCTCTTAAAACCAAAAGGCAAGAGCAAAAAGCCAATAACCCTTAAAACCAAAAGGCAAGGGTAAATAAAAAGGATCCCAAGGCTTTGAGCATCAGTGGATAGGAGGGCCTAAAGGAATAAAATCCCGGCCTAAGCGGCTAAACCAAGCTGTCCCTAACCATGTGCTTGTGGCGTGAAGGTGTCAAGTGAAAACTTGAGACTGAGCAGTTAAAGTCAAGGTCCAAAGCAAAAGAAGAGTGTGCTTAAGAACCCTGGACACCTCTAATTGGGGACTTTAGCAAAGCTGACTCACAATCTGAAAAGGTTCACCCAATTATGTATCTGTGGCATTTATGTATCCGGTGGTAATACTGGAAAACAAAGTGCTTAGGGCCACGGCCAAGACTCATAAAGTAGTTGTGTTCAAGAATCAACATACTGAACTAGGAGAATCAATAACACTATCTGAACTCTGATTTCCTATAGATGCCAATCATTCTGAACCTCAATGGATAAAGTGAGATGCCAAAACTATTCAAGAGGCAAAAAGCTACAAGTCCCGCTCATCTGATTGGAGCTATGTTTCATTGATAGTTTGGAATTTATAGTATATTCTCTTCTTTTTATCCTATTTGATTTTCAGTTGCTTGGGGACAAGCAATAATTTAAGTTTGGTGTTGTGATGAGCAGATAATTTATACGCTTTTTGGCATTGGTTTTAGTATGTTTTTAGTAGGATCTAGTTACTTTTAGGGATGTTTTTTATTAGTTTTTATGTTAAATTCACATTTCTCGACTTTACTATGAGTTTGTGTGTTTTTCTGTGATTTCAGGTATTTTCTGGCTGAAATTGAGGGACTTGAGCAAAAATCAGATTCAGAGGTAGAAGAAGGACTGCTGATGCTGTTGGATTCTGACCTCCCTGCACTCAAATTAGATTTTCTGGAGCTACAGAACTCAAAATGGCGAGCTTTCAATTGTGTTGGAAAGTAGACATCCAGGGCTTTCCAGCAAAAGGGCGTTGAACGCCAGTTCTATGCTGCAGTCTGGAGTTAAACGCCAGAAACACGTCACAAGCCAGAGTTGAACGCCAGAAACACGTTACAAACTGGCGTTCAACTCCAAGAATAACCTCTCCACGTGTAAACTTCAAGCTCAGCCCAAGCGCACTCCAAGTGGACTCCGGAAGTGGATTTATGCATCAATTACTTACTTCTGTAAACCCTAGTAACTAGTTTAGTATAAATAGGACTTTTTACTATTGTATTAGACATCTTATGATTTTTAGTTCATCTTTGGATCATATTGATCACGTTTGGGGGCAGGCCATTCGGCCATGCCTGAACCTTTCACTTATGTATTTTCAACGGTAGAGTTTCTACACTCCATAGATTAAGGTGTGGAGCTCTGCTGTTCCTCATGAATTAATGCAAAGTACTACTGTTTTTTTATTCAATTCAACTTATTCCGCTTCTAAGATATTCATTCGCACTTCAACATGAATGTGATGAACGTGACAATCATCATCATTCCATATGAACGCGTGCCTGACAACCATTTTCGTTCAACCTTAGATTGAATGAGTATCTCTTGGATCTCTTAATCAGAATCTTCGTAGTATAAGCTAGATTGATGGTGACCTTCATGAGAGTCCAGAAAGTCTAAACCTTGTCTTTGGTATTCCGAGTAGGATTCAGGGATTGAATGACTGTGACGAACTTCAAACTCGCGAGTGCTGGGCGTAGTGACAGCCGCAAAAGGATAGTAAATCCTATTCCAGTATGATCGAGAACCTCCAGATGATTAGCCATGCAGTGACAGCGCATCGGATCATTTTCACAGAGAGGATGGGATGTAGCCATTGACAACGGTGATGCCTCCATATGATTAGCCATGCAGTGACAGCGCATCGGACCATTTTCACAGAGAGGATGAGATGTAGCCATTGACAACGGTGATGCCCTTACATAAAGCATGCCATGGAAAGGAGTAAGACTGATTGGATGAAGACAGCAGGAAAGCAGAGGTTCAGAGGAACGAAAGCTTCTCTATACGCTTATCTGAAATTCTAACCAATGAATTACATAAGTCTTTCTATGTTTATTTTCTGTTTATTTATTATTATTATTCGAAAATACTATAACCATTTGATATCCGCCTGACTGAGATTTACAAGGTGACCATAGCTTGCTTCATACCAACAATCTCCGTGGGATCGACACTTACTCACGTAAGGTTTTATTACTTGGACGACCCAGTGTACTTGCTGGTTAGTTGTGCGAAGTTGTGAAGTTATGTTTGGACCATGGTTCTGTGCATCCATTTTTGGTGCCATTGCCAGGAAAAGAACGAACAAACAAATTTTACAACCTAATCTGAGTAACAATTTCGCATACCAGTGGTATAGGCTAGAATTATTGGTGGCCATTCTTGAGATCCGGAAATTCTAAACCTTGTCTGTGGTATTCCGAGTAGGATCTAGGATGGGATGGCTGTGACGAGCTTCAAACTCGCGAGTGCTGGGCGTAGTGACAGACGCAAAAGGATTACTGAATCCTATTCCAGTATGATCGAGAACCGACAAATGATTAGCCGTGCGGTGACAGTGCATTTTGGACCATTTTCTCTGAGAGGATGGGATATAGCCATTGACAACGGTGATGCCCTACATACAGCTTGCCATGGAAATGAGTATGAAGGATTGGATGAAGACAATAGGAAAGCAGAGGTTCAGAAGGAACAAAAGCATGTCCATATGCTTATCTGAAATTCTCACCAATGAATTACATAAGTATTTCTATCCTATTTTATATTTTAATTATATTTTAATTATCTTAAATCCCATAACCATTTGAATCGGCCTGACTGAGATTTACAAGGAGACCATAGCTTGCTTCAAACCGACAATCTCCGTGGGATCGACCCTTACTCACGTAAGGTTTATTACTTGGACGACCCAGTGCACTTGCTGGTTAGTTGTGCGAAGTTGTGACAAAGAACTAAGATTATGAACGTGCGTATTAAGTTTTAAGCGCCGTTACGAAGGAATGAACGATCACGATTTCGTGCACCACTGGGCGTAGTGACAGACGCAAAAGGATCAATGGATCCTATTCCAACATGAGTGAGAACTGACAGATGATTAGCCGTGCGGTGACAGTGGATTTGGACCATTTTCACTGAGAGGATGGATGGTAGCCGTTGACAACGGTGATCCACCAACATACAGCTTGCCATGGAAGGAGCCTTGCGTGCGTGAAGAAGAAGACAGTAGGAAAGCTGAGATTCAGAAGACAGAGCATCTCCAAAACCTCAACCTGTTCTCCATTACTGCATAACAACTATTATTTAATCTATGTTCTTTTACTTATTCTGATTAAAACTAAGAATCATTACTGATATCCTGACTAAGAATTACAAGATAACCATAGCTTGCTTCAAGCTGACAATCTCCGTGGGATCGACCCTTACTCACGTAAGGTATTACTTGGACTACCCAGTGCACTTGCTGGTTAGTTGTGCGGAATTACAAAAGTGTGATTGCAATTTCGTGCACCAAGTTTTTGGCGCCGTTGCCGGGGATTGTTCGAGTTTGGACAACTGACGGTTTATTTTGTTGCTTAGATTAGGAATTTTTTTTTTCTTTTTGGTTTAGAGTCTTCTATTATTGTTTTTGGTTAAAATTTTAAAATCCTTATTTTATTTTATTTTTCTAAATTATTTTCGAAAGTTTTCAAAACCAATAACTTCATAATTTAGTCTTCTGTTTGAGTTTAGTTTCATATTTTAAGTTTGGTGTCAATTGCATAAGTTTATTTTTCTTTCAATTTTTTTCGAATTATTAGTGCTCAGAGTATAAAAATTCTTAAGTTTGGTGTCCTTTGTGTTTCTGTTTTCTAAAAAAATATTTTTCAAAAGTTGCTCTCAGTGTTCATCTTGATATTCAAAGTTTACCTGTTTGTTTTCTTTGCTTTGATCTAAAAATTCTAAGTTTGGTGTCATTTTATTATTTTTCTCTTTCCTCATTAAATTCAAAAATATCTTTCATATTTATTTAAGTGAATTTTCGAAAATTTCATTTAAAAATTCAGATTTTTATTTTAGAAAATTTTTATTCTATCTTATCTTAGTTTTGAAATTTCAAAATTCAAAATCCCTTTCAAAAATCATATCCAAAGTTTTTCAAATCTTCCTAATTAAGTAATTATTTTAGTTTTTGAATTCATTTTTCCTTTTTCTTTTTTATTTTTGAATATTATATTTTAATTTCTAATTATTTTGTTTTATCTTATTTTTTTTATTCGGTTTGTTTTTAACTAAATAAAATAAAAATAAAATATATTTTATTTGCAATTCACATCAATTCCCTTTTCTCCATCATGGACCTAAGTGGAAATGAGCAGTCCAGAAAGACTCTGGGGTCATATGCTAACCCAATTACTGCTACATATAGGAGTAACATCTATATACCTCCCATCAAAGCAAGCAGTTTTGAGCTAAATCCTCAGCTCATTATCATGGTGCAGCAAAATTGCCAGTATTCTGGTCTTCCACAGGAAGAACCTACTGAGTTTCGGGCACAATTTTTTGATGCACGGAAACTTGTCTCTCAACAAATTTCCTTTCGGCAAGTATACCGAATTGTCGTCAAGTAAAAACTCACAATAGAGTGAGGTCGAATCCCACAGGGATTGATTGGTCAAGCAACTTTAATCAGAGGAATATTCTAGTTGAGCTACACAGAAATTGAGTTGATATTTGCAGAATCATAAATGGCGGGAAAGTAAATAACAGAAAGTGTAAAAGCTGGAAATAAAGAGCAAAATGTAAATGGCGAAAAGTAAATTACAGAATCTTAAATGGAGATTTGGGGAAATGAACATAAACGTAAATGGCAGAAAGTAAAAAGAATGGGTAAGATCAGAAGTGAGGGATTCATTGGGCTCAGGAGATGTTGTATTCACCAGATCAAGTTCATTCTCATCTCTTCCTCAATCAATGCATTCATTGATCTCTTTGGCAATCTTAAGTGATTGGATTCCAATTCTTTGGAAACCTAATCTCTCAAATCTTGATCAATAGCCAATTCCTTGGTCTAATTGCTCATGAGAAGAGATGAAGTATGGTCATTGATTATACTACATGTATTCCCAAATTAAAGTGTTGGTAGGATTATATGTCACCATATCCATCCAAACCCCAATTTGGTCCAACATGAGAAAGCATTTATAGCATGATCTCTTCATTCCTCTTCCAAGGTCCGAAGAGATCCAAGTATGAATAGCTTCTTTTCCAAGACAACTACCCAATAGGATGAAGATTGAAAGCTTTCTAGTAAAATTAATAGAAAATAAATAAGAAGAAGAATGAAAACTATTATTGATCCATCAAATTACAACAGGGCTCCCTAACTCAATGAAATGGGTTTAGTTGTTCATGGCTCTGGAAATGGAAAGCATAAATGAAAAGTACATTTCCCAAAATAAAACTAGAAGTTGCAGAGAAAGTAAAATATACAGAGTATAGTCCTCTCAAATCCAAAAGCTCCTTTACTAGTTCAAAACTACTCCTATATATACTACTCTTCTGATCTTCTAGTTGGCTTCTTCAAGTCTTGGATATGGGCCTTTGGATCTTTAGTTGAAGCAGTTACAATCTTCAGTGGGCTCAGCTCTGCTTGTAGAGAAAGTGTGAGTTAGGCATGGACGTTAGTTAGGACGTTAGTGGTGTTAACGTTAAGTGAAAGTGTGGGTTCGAGAACGTTAGTGACGATCACCTTTTTCACTAACGTTCCAAGCCAAAATTGATTCATGTTAACTTCAACGTTAGTGGCACCAACGTGACCACTAACCTTTTTTGCAAACGTTATTAGCATTCACCTTTTCCAATAACGTTGCTCATTGCCCCTTTTCCCACGTTAGAGTTCACGTTAGTATAGCTAACGTGACCTTTAACGTGGACTTGCCTATTCTTCGAGAGCGTTAGTGACACTTACCTTTGTCACTAACGCTCCAAACGCCCCTCCTTCCCACGTTAGAGTTCACGTTAATTAGATTAACGTGACCACTAACGTGGTGGTGATTGCCATCTCCAACGTTAGTGACAAAGGTGAGTGTCACTAACGTTGGTCCATCAATTCCTTCTTCCACGTTAGCTTCCACGTTAACGTAATTAACATGGCAACTAACGTGGGCAATAGTGGCTTAATAGTGGCTTAATCCAACGTTAGTAACAAAGGTGAGTGTCACTAACGTTGGCAATTCTTTGTCCCTTCCACGTTAGAGTTCACATTAGTGGTATTCATTTTTACCACTAACGTTGGAGCTTCACTTCTCTTCCACGTTAGCTTCCACGTTAACGTAATTAACGTGGCAACTAACGTGGGCTATAATGGATTTTGAAGGCGTTATTGGCGATCACTTTTCTCATTAACGTTGCAAGCTAGCTCCCATTCCACGTTAGTGGTCACGTTAATTAGACTAACGTGGCTACTAACATGGTTCTTCCTTGCTTCCTTTGTCCTGAAATCAAGCAATTAAAGTGCATCAAAGCTCTATTCCAAGTCATGAGATCATGCATTATCCAATTTGTCATTAAATTCATGCATAATTCTCATGAAATCATGTAAAGTTCACAATGTTTGCTTGAATCAAGATGTAAGTGAATATCTACCCAAAACTTGCTTATTTGCTTAAGAAAATGCATGAAACTACCCTAAAACAGTAAAGAAAAGGTCAGTGAAACTGGCCAAAATGCCCTGGCATCACAACACCAAACTTAAAGCTTGCTTGTCCCTAAGCAAGTACTGAAACATAAGAATGATGAATGAAAGAACAAGAGGAACAAGTTCTTATTATAGAAGTAAAGCTCTTGGCTTATGGGGTTTCATGCATAGCAACTTAGGTTCATTCCTTTACTGGTTTCCAAGTCCTTATCATGCTTTTGAAAACTTGCTTGATTGCATCCTATGAGATCCTTATTATTTGATCCTCCCCCTTTTCAGGGTTTATTGCATCCTTAGACTAAGTGCTCTGTGAGGGGGCGACTCTTTAAAATAAGCTTTCAGCCAACACTCCCGAACCAGTTGGTTCAAGGTGCTAGGTGTTGAAACACCCCTAAGGACTTACTCCCTCAAGTCTCTCTCCCCCATACATGCACACCACAGGCACATGGTTTGTTATTTTCTTTCCTTGAGGCCTTGGTGTCCAGCAACTCTTGGGTTACTAAATGTTCTGTAGCAAGGTTGCTCTTGATAGTGGATTTTCAGTTGATAATCCTGGGTTAGTTAACCCAAGTTACCAAGTGATGAAGCACTCCTAAGAACTTATTCATCCAAGCAGATCCTTAGTACAAGAGCACCACAGACACATCCCTCAAGATTCAAGCCCTTGGTGCCTAGCCTTATTTCTTATTACTTTTCTTTCTTTTTTAAACTCTTATTGTTCTTTTCTTTTTCTTATTAGGATCTTGTTGTTTGGTTAATCTCATAGAATGTGTTTCAAGCATGTAATTCAGTGCATAGGTGTCCTTATACTTTACAGGTGAACCAACTTAGCTAACCTATTACCACACCACAAACCTTGAGAACTTACTCCACAATATGAACCCCACTCTGGTTTTTCTTTTCATAACATTCTCTTTCATTAAATTCAAAGGGCAAGCATACAAGTAAGTAGGATGAAGATGAAAACAGGTGACTTGGGCTAGCACACATGTGACAAAAGCACGGGAAACAAACATTAAATTCTAGTGATCTAAACTAAAGAGTGACTATTAATCAGGGGCACATTCAGACTTCCAATTTGAGCATTTCCAAGCATATGGAATCAAGTAACAATACAACCTTTTGGTGGTTCATTCTAGCTATCCCTTTGTTGTCATCATCCATAGCTTTTGCATCCTTCTTCGCCTCCTTGGATGATGGTTACTGTTTTTCCAGAAGATTGATTGAATTCCTGCAAAGTTATTGGAAGTTGCTTGTCCCCAAAGCAGTTGAGAAATAGTTAGCATGCATGTATGCTTGTGAATTTCTGAACTTAATTTGGTGTGTGAACACCAAACTTAGTTCCTTGCCAAATGCAATAGATTGAATACATGCAAAGAACCTCATGTGCTTTTATTAATAAAACGACTATGAACTAGAAACTAAACTATTGTTAAGTGGTTTCCCTGATTGGTTGGGGCTAGCAACTTGCCATTGAAGAGGTGTAATGTGATTCTAGCTGAAATATTTGGTGGAACACCAAACTTAGAATTACACATTCACTCTTAGATTGTTTTGGTGTGCAACACCAAACTTAGCTCCTCACAATACAGGGAAAACTACTTGTAACTTTTATTGAAATGATCATGAGAAGGAAACTACCTTAGGCTGGATTGCCTCCCAACGAAGCTCTTCTTTAGCGTCACTAGCTTGACGTTATGCCCTTGTCAGGGTGGTTGGTAATGCTTTAAATCTTCCCCCCTTGTAGTGAATCTATCTCCATTGGCTTCGTTAAGGATCTCCACATGTTCTAATGAGAGAATTCTGTTGATGGTGAAAACTTTAGGCATCTGAGATGGGATGGTGGGGAGATGAGGTGGGATAACTGGGAGATAAGCTGAGATCACTTTATCCCCTGGAGAAAAATCCTCTGTAGGGATCTTCTTGTTCCTCCATCTCCTTGGCGCCTTCTTCTTTGTTTCTTTTGATGTTGCCCTGCTCTTTGTGGCCTCTTTTTCCAAGGAAATTTTGTTGCTGGTCTCATATGACTCTGGTGGTTTTGGTTCCTCTTGGATTTTCTTTAGCTATTGCACCTTCTGACTGTTTTGCTTACTAGCCACAGGGATTTCCAAGTGTACAGTTTGTGTTTCAAGGCTTGTTTCTTCCACCAGTGCCTTGTCGTGCTCTTCCCTTGGTTCCTTGTTTTCTTGATCTGCTTCTTGTGAGGGTTTGAAGACATTGAAGGCGAGTTGTTCATCATGTATCCTCAATATTAGCTCTCCTTGCTCCACATCTATAAGCACTCTGGCTGTAGCTAGGAATGGTCTTTCCAATATGATTGGGTGAAGGTGACTCTCTTCCATTTCCAATATGACAAAATCTGTGGGAATGAAGTAGTTCCCAACCTTCACCAACACGTTTTCAACCACTCCTACTGCTTGTTTTTGAGTTTTGTCAGCCAGCCTGATGACTACGTCTGTGGGCATTAGCTCATTGATCTGCAGCTTCTTCATGAGGAATAAAGGCATTAAGTTGATGCTTACTCCCAAGTCACAGAGTCCTTTATCAAACATTATTTCTCCTATGGCACAGGGGATGTGAAAACTCCCTGGATCCTTCCTTTTTGTAGGCAACTCTGGTTGAATGAGAGTACTGCACTCCTTATTCATCACTATTATTTGCCCTCCTTTGAGTGAGCTTTTCATTGTCAGCAGCTCCTTCATGCACTTAATGTATGAGGGTATTTGTTGGAGAGCCTTGATGAATGGTATGTTTACATGGAGAGATGCAAACATATCAAGGAACTTTGAGTATATTCTCTTTTCTACACCACCCTTGAGTCTTTGGAGAAAAGGTGCATAGAGTTTCAGCATCTCCTTCTGTGTAATTTTGGTTTCTCGGTGACCCTCTTCTTGCTTCTCTGCTGAAGTATCTCTAGATTGTTCGAAGGGTTTGTTCAGCTCTTCCTTAGTCCCTCTATCACTTATAGTGACCATCTTGCATTCTTCCCATCTTACTTTCTTTGCTTCACCTCTCGGGTTTTCTCTGTGTCACTTGGGAAGCTGTCAGTAGGTTTGGAAATCTTCTCAGAGAGGTATCCCACTTGAAATTCTATACTCTTAATGGTGTCTCCCTGGTTTTTGATATTGGCTCGCACCTCCTCCTTGAACACCTTGTTATCTTGGATTTCCTTACATATGCCTTCAAGTAGAGTCTCAATCCTTGAGAGTCTATCTTCGGATGATGGTGAGTTGGGGTTGGAGGGGTGAGAAGGGCCATTTTGGTTTTGATATGGCTGTTGAGACGTGTTGTTAGGTGGGTGCTGATATGATCTCTGTGTGGAATATTGATGAACTGCATTGTTGTTGGGGTTGTGACGTCTCTGATCTTGGCCTTGATCTTGTTGATTTCCCCACCCAAAGTTTGGGTGGTTCCTCCAACCAGGATTATAAGTTTTGGAGTATGGATCATGGGTCTGCCTAGGTCAGTTCCCAATGTAGTTGGCTTATTCCTGATCACCCTTTGCCTCTGTATTCACTCCTTCTTGAGCTGCTGATGAGGTGGTGATTGCTGCTACTTGGTTCCTTTCTATTTTCTTGGTAAGGTCAGCCAGCTGCTTGGTGATCATCTTGTTTTGAGCCAGTAGTGCATCCACGTTGCTTAGCTCCATCACTCCTCTAGTGTTGCCTCTTTCAGAAGCATAGAAGTAGTCATTCTCAGCTACAGTCTCAATGACATCTATGGCTTCTTCAATGGTCTTCTTCTTGTTCAGAGATCCCCCGGATGAGTGGTCTACTGCCTTCTTTGATTCGTAAGAAAGACCTTCATAGAAAATGTGTAACTGCACCCATTCATTGAACATATCTGGCGGGCACCTCCTTGTCAAGTCCTTAAACCTCTCCCATGCTTCATAGAGAGTTTCACCATCTTGTTGCCTGAAGGTTTGTACCTCAGCTCTCAACCTGTTGATTCTTTGAGGAGGATAAAATCTCGCCAAGAATTTGTTCACCACATCTTCCCAGGTTGTTAAAATCTCCTTCGGGAAAGATTCCAGCCATTTAGATCCTTTGTCCTTAAGTGAAAAGGGGAATAAAAGCAATCTATAGGTGTCAGGATGAATACCATTAGACTTCACAGTATCATATATCCTCAGGAAGGTGGTTAGATGTTGATTGGGGTATTCTTGGACACTTCCTCCGAATGAACGGTTGTTCTAAACAAGGGTGATGAGCTGTGGCTTTAGTTCAAAGTTATTGGCATGTATGATTAGCTTTTGGATGCTACTTCCACAGTTTCCTGGGTTTGGATTGATATAAGAGTCTAGAACTCTTCTCTCTTGTCCAACATGATGCACTGGACCTTCTCTGCCATGGTTGTGAGCCTCTTCTTCATGGTGGTTCTCCATATTCTCATCCATGTCTGGTTCAAAATACTCTTCCTCTTCCTTAGCACTAACAACTCTCTTTTCTCTTGCTTCCCTCCTTAATCTAAGGAGGGTCCTCTCAGGTCCAGAATCAAATGAAGTTGAAGCCCTGCTTCTTCTACCTGTCATACAACCAACAAGGCAAACGCAAGAGAGAAAATAAATGCAGAAAGTACTCTTGTTAGAAATGTTGTTGGTGTGAGTGATGCAACATATCAAACAGTTAGTGGGTTAGTGAACTGAATTGTAACAAATAAGAGAATACCACAAACGGGTAAGGGGTAAAGGAGAGAAAATAACTAAAACTGAAAGTAAATCACTCAAACAAAAATTAAATCAAACAAAAGAAAAATGCTCAATCTACTTATCCACTAATTTAATCATTGTTGATACAAAATCAATCCCCGGCAACGGCGCCATAAACTTGATGCACGGAAACTTGTCTCTCAATAAATCTCCCTTCGGTAAGTATACCGAATTGTCGTCAAGTAATAACTCACAAAAGAGTGAGGTCGAATCCCACAGAGATTAACGGATTAACCAATCAATGGTTGATTGATTATCCTAGTCAGACGAATCATTAAGGAGTGATGAGCAACAGGAAAAGTAAATAGCACAAAAGTAAAGAAAGAGATAAAGTGCAGAAAAGTAAAATGGCAAGAAAAGTAAATGTAAGAACTAAAAATAAAATGAACATTGGGATCAAGAGATATTGCAATCCTCCGGATCAAGTTCATTCTCATCTCTTCTTCAATCAATGCATTCATTGATCTCCTTAGAAATCTTAAGTGATTGGATCCCAATTCCTTGGCAATCCAATCTCTCTAAGCTTGAATAATTTTCCAATTCCTTGATTTAATTGCTCATGGGAAGAGATGAAGTTTGGTCACTGATTATACCACACACATTCATAGATCAAAGTATTGGTAGGGTTAAATGTCACAATATCCATCCAACCCCCAACCTAATCCAATGTGAGAGAGCATTTCTAGCATGATTTCCTCATTCCTCTTCCAAGGTTCAGAGGAAATCCAAGTATGAGCAATTTCTCTTCCGAAACAATTACCCAATTGGATGAAGATCGAAAGCTCTCTAGTAAAATCAAAAGAAAAGAAAGAAGAAGAAGAATAAGAACTACAATTGATCCATTGAATCACAATAGAGCTCTCTAACCCAATGAAAAGAGTTAGTTGATCATTTCTCTACCAAAATAGAAAAGAAAGAAAGTGCAGAAAAGTAAAGATGAAGATTAAAACTAAAATTGAAACTTTAAAATTCATAAATGAAAAGTACAAAGAAAAGAAAGAGAAGGAAAAATGTGTGAGGGGAGGGAGTCTAAAGACCCCTCTTCAATCCCCCCCTCCAATCCTGAATCCCTTCAAAAGTTAAAACTAAGGCCTTTATATAGGATCTCCCAAATTAAAAAATGAAATGAAACTAAAAGTAAATTACAATTAAATGAAAATTCCTATTCTAGATGCTTCTTGTGACCTTGATTGGTTAACACTTGTGGGCTTGCTTCCTTGTGGTTCGGTGGTCCTTGAAAGAGAAGTGAATCAAGCTAAGGTCTAGGTGCTAATTGTTAGTGCTACCGTTAGCCATACTAACGCTACAAGTGTGGCGTTAGTGCTGAAGTTAGTGTGGCTAACGTCACACTTGCTACCCAGTTGGTGTTTTTGGGGTTTAAAAGATGCCTCTTGTTTGTACTTCAATTTCATGCCCACTATAGAGTATTATATATTTTTGAAAAGCTCTGAATGTCAGCTTTCTAACGCAACTGGAATCATCTCAATTGGACCTCTGTAACTCAAGTTATGCTCCCTTTAAGGGGACAGGGTCGCTGGCGTAGTCGCTGGCATTATTGGCAAAAGCGAGTGCCAATAATGTCAGCGTTTAGGGGTTTAATATTGCCAGGTTCTGGAGCTCAAACTTAATGTACACCCCATACTATTATATATTTTTGAAAAGCCCTGGATGTCTACTTTCCAACGGCTTTGGAAGCGCATCATTTGGACCTCTACAGCTCGAGTTACACTTCTTGGAAGGTGAAGAGGTCAGCTGGCCTTACTACAGGTTCATACCATGTTCATCTTTGCACTTTCAGGGCAGGTTTTCTCCCTCAAATTTAGTGTCCACCATGTAGTTCCATATATGCTTAGAAAGCTCTGGAATCCTACTTTCCAATGCCACTGGAATCATCTCATTTGGAGCTTTGTGGCTCAAGTGATTCTTGTTTGAAGAAGGCATGGTCAGGCTGCAGGGTGAGATTTTGCCCACGTTAGTGTAACTAATGTGGCCACTAACGTATGCCTTCTTTGCTTCGCAAACGTTAGTGGCGTTCACTTTTTCTACTAACGTTCACAGCTGCCTCCTTTCTTCCACGTTAATTCCCACGTTAGTGGCACTAACGTGGATACTAATGTGGGTGTTCTTGGCTTCACAAACGTTAGTGGCGTTCACTTTTTCTACTAACGTTGGAGTTTCCCTTTCCTTCCACGTTAGTTCCCATGTTAATGTAACTAACGTGGAAACTAACGTGGGTCTTCTTGCCCTTCGCTAACGTTAGTGGTGTTTACTTTTACCACTAACGTTCCATGCTCTCCTTCTTTAGAGTTAATGCCATTAACTTTCTCACTAACGTTGGGGCTTCTCTTTTCTTCCATGTTAATGGTCACATTAGTGGCACTAACGTAGCCACTAACGTGGCTCTTTTCTGCTTCTTGTTACCTGAAATCCATCAAACAAAGTGCATCAAAGTCTTGCTCTTAATCATGGGATCATGCATTATCCATTTTATCATTCAATTCATGCATAATTCTCATAAAATCATTCAAAATTCACAATGTTTGCTTGAATCATGGTATGAATGCATTTTCAACCAAATACTTTCTTATTTCCTAAGAAAATGCATGAAACCAACCAAAAGCATACAAAAAATGGCTAGTAAAACTAGCCAAGATGCCCTGGCATCACAACACCAAACTTAAATCTTGCTTGTCCCCAAGCAAGAAAAGAACTATGCACAAAGAATTCTCTTAATTGGAATGTATTGAAGAATTGCTTATGATGCCTTAGTGGGTGAAGTGAATAAGTGACAATGGGGTGAACTCTAATTTGTATGCTTATGCAAGGATTCCAGTGCTCATTAGTCCTTACATTTTGGAAGTCTTAGATCTTAGGACTTTCATTCAAATGATATTATGTAAGTCTCTTTATAGATTGTCACCTTGAAGCAGCACTTATTTTCTAGCATTTTTCTTTCTTTTTGGAATTTGGCCTCGATTCTAGGTGTCATGTATCAAAGCGGCTTTTTAAGATAAGCTTTCAATCAATACTCCCAAACCAGTTGGTCTAAGGTATTAGGTGTTGAAGCACCCCTTAGGATTTACTTGCTCAAGCCTCTCTCTTTGATACAAATCCACCACAAGCATTTAACTAGGACAATAACTCTTTGAGTTCTTGTTTCTTTCTTTTTCTTCCTAGTAATTGATGCTCAGAGCCTTGGGCTTATTCTTTGTTTTTCTTTTTCTTTTGTTTTCTTTTGTTACTGCTTTTTGGATCAATAGATGTTTGAGAAATTCCATAATACTTCTCTAAACTTCATTTCCTGTCTATGAGCTCCCATGCAAGTTTTCACAAACATGCAACCTCAATACACAATCATACAATCAGAACCTCCACTCCTCTTAATCTTTTGCTTGCCCCAAGATTTATAAAATTCTTCAACATTTTCCTTTCAAAAGAATGATTTCTTTGTTGCATTCTTAAAGATATTGGGTGCAAGTAAAATTCAAGATGATAATCATGATATCATAGCAACATGTTACAAATTAAATATCAAATTATGCTTATTCACAAGGAGTAATCACAGATGCATACAAAGAAAAATAGAAGACAATCATGCAATTAAAGTACTGGAAATAAGTAAGAGAAAAAGGAACTTTATCACCTTGTAGTTCATCTTCATTGTTGTTGTCCTTTTCCTCATATTCTTCCCTTTTCCATACCAAACTTAAAATGATTGCTTATTCTCAAGCAACAAGTAAAACAGTGGTGATGGAGTTTATGATGGATCATGAATGTCTTAGAATGAAGTGTGAGTATGCATGTGTTTCAGCAAGCAAGATCAAGGATCACAATAAAGGCACAAGAGATACAAACAGAGACATTTTGATTGCATTAATAAGTGGTGTGCTTGGTACCTTGCATGAAAGATAAGTGTCAACACCAAACTTAGTGTGACACTCTCAATTTAGAATGTTGCAAGTACCCAATGAAGATTGAAAATCAAATTGTTGCATGGCAACACCAAACTTAGAATGCAATCATATGTCAAATTATTGAAAGTAAACTAAACAAGGAAAGAAAATGTTACCTACGGTTGGGTTGCCTCCCAACAAGCGCTCTTTTAGTGTTATTAGCTTGACATGTTGTTCATGAATTTCTTCCTCTTCTTCCAGTTTGTTAAGAGGAATGACCTCAAGAGGAAAGAGGAGCCAGTTAATGCCCCTTGTTTTGAGTGCCTCTCCCCAGCAAGCTCTTTTTTGTTGTTAGATTGAGTAAACTTGCTTGTTGGGGTAGGGGTGGGATGGCTTTTGGTTGACCTTTTCTTCTTCATGGATATTGTCCTTCTTTTCTTGGTCACCATCCTCTTTTTAGTGTTCATGTTGATTGCCTTCACCACCTTGATTTCAGTACTTGGGTGTTGTATGATGGTTGGAGCATCCTCTTCATCAAGAGCTTCTTGAATTGGTGGTTCAATGAACTCATCCTTTATGCAACTCTCTGTTTTATTGGAGTAGTGTGGACTCCCTTGATTGACTTCCTCCCTTTCTTCTGCATGATGTTGCATTGAGCCTTTTGGGAGTGAGTTTGCATGTTCCTTTGTCACCCTTAGTAGCCTCTGTGGGTATGGAGCTTTGGCTTATATACTCACACAACCTCCTCCTTCTTCATATGAATCTCACTTGGTATGACTGCCTCTTTTTCTTGTTCTTCTGATTCCTCTCTTGTTCTTGACCTTTGAATGAACTCCTCTATTTCTGGAGAGAGTGAAGTGGTCTCTCTTTGTGATCTCAGCTCTTCAATGAATTGTTCTTCAGAATAGAGTTGTGCATTCTGTCTCAATTTTTCTTCATGGTCTCTTTTTGCTATTTTCTCCTCTTCGTTTGTCTTTATCATTTCTTCAAGGAGGAGTTCTATCCTAGCGAGTCTCTCTTCTTCTCTACTTTTTTTGAGTTCTTCAATGATAAGTTCCATCCTAGCAAGTCTATTTAAAGGAGGTTGGGTAGGTTGTAATGGTTGGTCGGGGTTGGCTTGTGAATGGAATTGGTTGTTTTGTGGTTGTGTGTTCTGAAAGTGGTATGACTCTTGTGGGTAGTGGATTGAGTTTTGTGGATGGTGAAATGAATTGTATAGATTTGGGACAGAATTTTGTGCTGAGGTATACTCAAGTGATGAAAAATTTAGGCATGTAAAACTTGGAGGTGAGGTTGGATAATTGAGAGGTGATGGCTCTTGATGAATGGGGTATGAATGAGTGAAATATCTTTGATTTTGATCTTCCCAGCCACAACTTGAGTAGTGATCAATTTCACCAAAATATGGACCATTTTGTGACTTTGAAAAGTACCCCATTTCATGTTCTTGATACTCCCACCCACCAAGAGCATAGTAAAGTGAATCATTCTGTGGTGATGGAGAGTTTTCCATGAAATTTGATTGACTAAAATATGATGGATGCTCCTTTCTTTCCTGCAAAAAGCTCTGTCTCAAATAATAATCACCAAAAGAAATTGGAATCTCCAATGTAATAAATGAGGGATTCTTAGTGAGGCAAAATCACAAACAGTTAGTTAGCAAAAGAAAATTAGAAGCAAAAGCAAATAAAGACAAAAGAAAAGTGTCTAATCTAGTAAATCAATCAACCGGTAGTTTGTTAATCACGATTAATCCCCGGCAACGGTGCTATAAACTTGATGCACGGAAACTTGTCTCTCAACAAATTTCCTTTCGGCAAGTATACCGAATTGTCGTCAACTAAAAACTCACAATAGAGTGAGGTCGAATCCCACAGAGATTGATTGGTCAAGCAACTTTAATCAGAGGAATGTTCTAATTGAGATACACAGAAATTAAGTTGATATTTACAGAATCATAAATGGCGGGAAAGTAAATAACAGAAAGTGTAAAAGCTGGAAATAAAGAGCAAAATGTAAATGGCGGAAAGTAAATTGCAAAATCTTAAATGGGGATTTGGGGAAATGAACATAAACATAAATGGCAAAAAGTAAAAAGAATGGGTAAGATCAGAAGTGAGGGATTCATTGGGCTCAGGAGATGTTGTATTCTCCGGATCAAGTTCATTCTCATCTCTTCCTCAATCAATGCATTCATTGATCTCCTTGGCAATCTTAAGTGATTGGATTCCAATTCCTTGGCAACCCAATCTCTCAAATCTTGATCAATAGCCAATTCCTTGGTCTAATTTCTCATGAGAAGAGATGAAGTATGGTCACTGATTATACCACATGTATTCCCAAATCAAAGTGTTGGTAGGATTATATGTCACCGTATCCATCCAAACCCCAATTTGGTCCAACATGAGAAAGCATTTATAGCATGATCTCTTCATTCCTCTTCCAAGGTCCGAAGAGATCCAAGTATGAATAGCTTCTTTTCCAAGATAACTACCCAATAGGATGAAGATTGAAAGCTTTCTAGTAAAATCAAGAGAAAAGAAAGAAGAAGAAGAATGAAAACAATTATTGGTCCATCAAATTACAATAGAGCTCCCTAACCCAATGAAAGGGGTTTAGTTGTTCATGGCTCTGGAAATGGAAAGCATAAATGAAAAGTCCATTTCCGAAAAAAAAATTAGAAGTTGCAGAGAAAGTAAAATATACAGAGTGTAGTCCTCTCAAATCCAAAAGCTCCTTTACTAGTTCAAAACTACTCCTATATATACTACTCTTCTGATCTTCTAGTTGGCTTCTTCAAGTCTTGGATATGGGCCTTTGGATCTTTAGTTGAAGCAGTTACAATCTTCAGTGGGCTCAGCTCTGCTTGCAGAGAAAGTGTGAGTTAGGCATGGACGTTAGTTAGGACGTTAGTGGTGTTAACGTTTAGTGAAAGTGTGGGTTTGAGAACGTCAGTGACGATCACCTTTTTCACTAACGTTCCAAGCCAAAATTGATTCACGTTAACTTCAACGTTAGTGGCACTAACGTGACCACTAACGTTGCCTCTTGGTCCTTCGCAAACGTTATTGGGATTCACCTTTTCCAATAACGTTGCTCATTGCCCCTTTCCCTACGTTAGAGTTCACGTTAGTATAGCTAATGTGAACTTTAACGTGGACTTGCCTATTCTTCGAGAGCGTTTGTGACACTTACCTTTGTCACTAACGCTCCAAATGCCCCTCCTTCCCACGTTAGAGTGCACGTAAATTAGATTAACGTGACCACTAACATGGTGGTTATTGCCATCTCCAACGTTAGTGACAAAGGTGAGTGTCACTAACGTTGGTCCATCAATTCCTCTTCCTCTTCCATGTGGGAAATGGGGAAGATGAACATAAAAGTAGATGGCAGAAAGTAAAGAGAATGGATAAGATCAGAAATGGGAGATTCATTGCGCTCAGGAGATGTTGTATTCTCCGGATCAAGTTCATTCTTATCTCTTCCTCAATCAATGCATTCATTGATCTCCTTGGCAATCTTAAGTGATTGGATTCCAATTCCTTGGCAACCCAATCTCTCAAATCTTGATCAATAGCCAATTCCTTGGTCTAATAGCTCATGAGAAGAGATGAAGTATGGTCACTGATTTTACCACATGTATTCCCAAATCAAAGTATTGGTAGCATTATATGTCACCATATCCATCCAAACCCCAATTTGGTCCAACATGAGAAAGCATTTATAGCATGATCTCTTCATTCTTCTTCCAAGGTCCGAAGAGATCCAAGTATGAATAGCTTCTTTTCCAAGATAACTACCCAATAGGATGAAGATTGAATGCTTTCTAGTAAAATCAAGAGAAAAAAAGGAAGAAGAATAATGAAAACTATTATTGATCCATCAAATTACAACAGACCTCCCTAACCCAATGAAAGAGATTTAGTTGTTCATAGCTCTGGGAATGGAAAGCGTAAGTGTAAAGTACATTATGAAAACTAAAACTAGAAGTTGCAGAGAAAGTAAAGTATACAGAGTGTAGTTCTCCAAAATGCCAAAAAGCTCCCTCTACTAGTTCAAAACTACTCCTATATATACTACTCTTCTGATCTTCTGGTTGGCTCTTCAAGTCTTGGATATGGGCCTTTGGATCTTAAGTTGAAGCAGTTGCAGTCTTCAGTGGGCTCAGCTTTGCTTGCAGAGAAAACGTGAGTTAGGCATGGACGTTAGTTAGGATGTTAGTGGTTTTAACGTTAGGTGAAAATATGGGTTCGAGAATGTTAGTGACGATCACCTTTTTCACTAACGTTCCTAACCCAAGATGGTCCACGTTAATTTCAACATTAGTGGCACTAACGTGACCACTAACATTGCCTCTTGGTCCTTCGCAAACGTTATTGGCATTCACCTTTTCCAATAACGTTTGCTTGTTGCCTTTCCTTCCTATGTTAGAGTCCACGTTAGTGTAGCTAACGTGACCCTTAACGTGGGCATGCCTCATCTTCGAGAGCATTAGTGATACTTACCTTTGTCAGTAACACTCCAAACGCCCCTTCTCACGTTAGTGCCTCACGTTAATTGTATTAACGTGGTGGTGATTGCCATCTCCAACGTTAGTGACAAAGGTGAGTGTCACTAACGTTGGCTTATCATTTCTTTCCTCCATGCTAGCTTCCATGTTAATGTAGTTAACGTGGCAACTAACGTGGCTAATAGTGGCTTGGTCCAACGTTAGTGACAAAGGTGAGTGTCACTAACGTTGGCACTTCTTTGTTCTTTCCATGTTAGAGTTCACGTTAATGTAATTAACGTGACTCTTAACGTGGCTAAGTGTTCTCCTTTTTCCAATGTTAGTGGTATTCACTTTTACCACTAATGTTGGAGCTTTACTTCTCTTCCACGTTAGCTTCCACGTTAATGTAGTTAACATGGCAACTAACATGGGCTATGATGGCTCACGAAGGCATTATTGGCGATCACCTTTCACATTAACGTTGCAAGCTAGCTCCCATTCCACGTTAATGGTCACGTTAGTTAGACTAACGTGGCTATTAACGTGGCATCTTCCTTGCTTCCTTTATCCTGAAATCAAGCAAGTAAAGTACATCAAAGCTAGGTTCTAACTCATGAGATCATGCATCATCTACTTTATCATTCAATTCATGCATAATTCTCATAAAATCATATAAATTTCATAATGTTTGCTTGAATCAAGATGTAAGTGATTATCCACCCAAAACTTGCTTATTAACTAAGAAAATACATGAAACTACCCTAAAACAGTAAAGAAAAGGTCAGTGAAATTGGCCAAAATGCCCTGGCATCACAACACCAAACTTAAAACTTGCTTGTCCCTAAGCAAGTACTGAAACATGAGAATGATGAATGAAATGCCAAGAGAAATGAGTTATTATTGTGGAAGTCATGTCCTTGGTTTTATGGGGTTTCATGCATAGCAACTTAGGTTCATTCCTTCACTGGCTTTCAGACCTTTATCATGCCCTAGAATACTCACTTGATTGCATCCTATGAGACTTTTATTTATTGATCCCCTTATCTTTTCAAGGTCTAATTGTGTTCTTAGACTAGGTGCTTTGTGAGAGGGCGACTCTTTAAGATAAGCTTTCAGTCAGCACTCCCGAACCAGTTGGTCCAAGGTGCTGGGTGTTAAGACACCCCTAAGGACTTACTCCCTCAAGTCTCTTTCCCCCATACATACACACCACAGGCACATGGTTTGTTATTTTCTTACTTGAGACCTTGGTGTCTAGCACCTCTTTGGGTTACTAAGTGTTCTGTAGCAAAGGTTACTCTTGATAGTGGACTTTCAGCTGATAATCCCGGGTTTGTTAACCCAAGTTACCAAGTGATAAGGCACCCCTGAGAGCTTATTCATCCAAGTAGATCCTTTACACAGGAACACCACAGACACATGACTCAAGATTCAACCCTTGGTGCCTAGCCTTATTTTTTACTTTTTTTTTCTTTTATTTCTCAACTTTCATTTTTCTTTCCCTTTTTCTTATTAGGATCTTGTTATTTAGCTAGTCTCATGGGGTGTGTTTCAAGCATATGATTCAGGACAGATAGTTGCCTTCCTACCTTGTTGGTGAACCAACTTAGCTAAGTAATTACTACACCACAAGCTTAAGAACTTACTCCACAATATGAACCTCACTCTGGTCTTTCATAATATTTCTTTTTATTTGACTTAGAGGACAAGCATACAAGTAGGCAAGTTGAAAATGCATCAGGTATTAGACTAGCAAGCATAGACCTAAGCAATGCAAACTTAAAGGCAGAATTGAAAATCCTAAACTACCATGGAAACATGTTCTATTTCATACATGATTTTCCTTATTTAAAACTTGAAAAAGATAGGACAATGAGGGAACTCCACCACCTTTTACTCATGGGGTTGCTCACACTCTCCCTCTTGTTTGCCCTCCTTGTGTCCACTTGTATTTCCTTGTATCCGTGCTAGTATGGCCTTTTTCCACTCTTCAAGTGCGTTTCTTACTAATTCATGACTCTTTTCTACCCTCTCTCTTTCTTCTCGCGCTAATTCATCTTTCACTTCGTCATATCTTGTGATTCCCGGATGCAATATAGGCAGTTGTCCAACTAAGTATCCGAGTCTGGCTTGAGTGTTCACATGATGTCCAGTCTCGTTCATGTAAACTCCTTCTGAGAACGCATTGTATTCGTCGAAGAGTTCTGCCTGTTCTAATTGTTTCCGATGCATTTCATGTATGTGTGCACCTTGATGTGCTTGGATGTTGATTAGCTTTTGGATGGCTTCTTGTTGTTGATCCTGCCTTTATTCAAACCTGTGGAAGGATTTACCCGCTTGTTTCCCTTGTTCTAGTTGCTGCTCCATTATTTGCCTCTACCACTCCCCCTGTTGATTCATCCATCTAGAGAGTGATTCTTCTTGACGGTTCATCAACTGTAATTGAAGCTCTTTCTGTGCCCCTTGATTTTCCAAGTATTGTCTAGATAAGCCATCAATGGCTTCCTGTAGTTGGTGCATGTCCAGAGGGGCTTGCTCCTCTATGTTTTGTCCTTCTACCACTTGCTGGGCTGCCCTCTTTCTTGGCTTTCGTTGAGGTAGGGGAGATGCAACAGCATGCATCCGTCGAACAGTAATTGGGATGCCCACTTTTATCCACTCGGGGTTTTCATCCTCGAACACCACCCCAGCCCTGTCACACAAATGGAAAATAGTGCTGGGGTAGCCTAACCTTCCTCCAGAATCACTTTTCTCAGCCATCTTTCTAATGCCCTGGGCTATCAGTTCATGAACCTTGATCTCTTCTCCTTTAAGTATACGTTGCACCATTGTTGCTCTCTTAAGATTCACCTCTGAGTTGTTCCCGGCAGGGAGGATGGATCTCCTTACAATTTCAAACCACCCATTTGCTTCAAGAGTGAGGTCCCCTCTCTTGATGAACTTGGGCTTCCCCTGAGGGTCTCGTACCTAATCAGCCCCTTGTACGCAAATATCTTGCACAATCTGGTCATGATCGGGACTGCTATCTATTCTGGAGTGATAGCTTTCTTCTGCAAATGGTATGGTTCGTAGCTTTAACACCATCATGATGCTCATGGGACTGAAATCCATGGTTACCCCTCTCACGAAGCTTATATAGGAGTCATCTGCCTTATCATACCTGACTGCATTTGCATAAAACGCTCTTACAAGAGTTGCGTTTACTTTTATGACTAGATCAATAAGGAGCTCCCATCTTCTCTTTTCCACCTTCTCTGTGATTTCGGGGCACTCAATTTTTTTGACTTGAAAGCCTATCTCATATATGATCTCCTTATCAACCATCCACCCGAATTGCAGTGCATGGTGAAAGGTTCTAAACTTCTTCTCATCGAAAGGGCGTTGCTCCATAGGCTCCTTTTCCTTTTGCCTTTTGGAGCTTGATGATGCCATGAGTAAGAATTGATATGTGAAGGTGGGAAGTGTGTCTTTGATGGGGTAAGGGGAGTTAGGTTCCGAGACTGGGAAGTGTAAAGAATGGGTATTGGAATGTGAAAGGGAGTATGGAATAAGAACCACTTATATAGGGAAGTGGTGAGTGAATGAAAGGTGTGGATTGATGGAGTGGGTGTATGATGAACGGATCGGGTTTAGCATGGGATGAGCACAAGGATCATCAACTTTATGATGGGGTTGGTTCGATTTCCAAGCGTGTCATTCTTTCAATGTTGCATGACAACATTTCCCAATGCATTCCCCTTGAAGACACGTGTATAGTCCTCTCCTTTTGTGGTGGCCGAACCCTCCTCCTTCAATTGTCCCATCAATTCTCCTACAAAACAAAAGGGATGTGATTAATGAAATTGTGGAAAGTGGCGGCAGAATTTAAAAAAAATTCGGATAACTACTTTTTAAAGTTTTTGTTTCTATCTTACTAAGTGCTATTCATGAATGCAAACCAACTGACCTTTTAATTGTTCATGTATGCAACATTGGTGACACCAAACTTAGTTTGTGTCCATGTGGTGTACAAAGTTTTGTTCAAGGCTCTAAGAGTAACATGATATGAATTGCATTTATGCTCTTCTTAGTATGCCTTGAACACCAAACTTGTTCTTCACTATGTGCTGCATAAAAGGATTCATTCAAGTATATCTCAAAGTTGATTTGGAATTCATGAACCTTGCATTATTAACTACTTCAAAGAATATAAAACATGGGTTGCCTCCCATGAAGCGTTAGCGTCACTAGCTTGACGTTCTAACTTTGTCAGGGTGGTTGGTAATGCTACAAATCTTCCCCCCTCGCAGTAAATTTATCTCCATTGGCTTCATTAAGAATCTCCACATGTTCTAAGGAGAGAATTCTGTTGATGGTGAAAACTTTAGGTAGCTCAGATGGGATGGTGGGGAGATGAGGTGGGATTACTGGGAAATAAGCTGAGATCACTTTATCCCCTGGAGACAAGTCCTCTGTAGGGATCTTCTTGTTCCTCCATCTCCTTGGTGCCTTCTTCTTTGTTCCTTTTGATGTTGCCCTACTCTTTGCGGCCTCATTTTCCAAGGAAATTTTGTTGCTGGTCTCATATAACTCTGGTGGTTTAGGTTCCTCCTGGTTTTCCTTTAGCTGTGACAACTACTGACTGTCTTGTTCATCAACCAAAGGGATTCCCAGGTGTACAGCTTGTGCTTCAATGCTTGTTTCTTCCATTAGTGCTTTGTCGTACTCTCCCCTTGGTTCCTTATTTTCCTGGTCTGCTTCTTGTGAGGGTTTGAAGACATTGAATGCGAGTTGTTCGTCATGTATCCTTAGTATTAGCTCTCCTCGCTCCACGTCTATGAGCGCTCTGGCTGTAGCTAGGAATGGTCTTCCCAATATGATTGGGTGAAGGTGACTCTCTTCCATTTCCAATATGACAAAGTCTGTGGGAAGGAATTAGTTCCCAACCTTCACCAACACATTTTCAACCACTCCTACTGCTTGTTTTTGAGTTTTGTCAGCCAGCCTGATGACTACGTCTGTGGGAATTAGCTCATTGATCTGCAGCTTCTTCATAAGGGATAAAGGCATTAAGTTGATGCTTGCTCCCAGGTCACAGAGTCCTCTATCAAACATTGTTTCTCCTATGGCACAGGGGATGTGAAAGCTCCCTGGATCCTTCCTTTTTGTAGGCAACTCTGGTTGAATAAGAGCACTACATTCCTTATTCATCACTATTGTTTGCCCTCCTTTGAGTGAGCTTTTCCTGGTCAGCAGCTCTTTCATATACTTAATGTATGAGGGCATTTGTTTGAGAGCCTTGATGAATGGTATATTTACATGGAGAGATGCAAACATATCAAGGAACTTTGAGTATATTCTTTTTTCTACGCCACCCTTGAGTCTTTGGTGAAAAGGTGCATAGAGTTTCAGCATCTCCTTCTGTGTAAGATCAGCCAGCTGCTTGGTGATCATCTTGTTTTGGGCCAGCAGTGCATCCACGTTGTTTAGCTCCATCACTCCTCTAGTGTTGCCTCTTTTAGAAGCATAGAAGTAGTCATTCTCAGCTACAGTCTCAATGACATCTATGGCTTCTTCAATGGTCTTCTTCTTGTTCAGAGATCCCCCAGATGAGTGGTCTACTGCCTTCTTTGATTCATAAGAAAGACCTTCATAGAAAATGTGTAACTGCACCCATTCATTGAACATATCTGGCGGGCATCTTCTTGTCAAGTCCTTAAACCTCTCCCATACTTCATAGAGAGTTTCACCATCTTGTTGCCTGAAGGTTTGTACCTCAGCTCTCAACCTGTTGATTCTTTGAGGAGGATAGAATCTCGCCAAGAATTTGTTTACCACATCTTCCCAGGTTGTTAAACTCTCTTTCAGGAAGGATTTCAGCCATTTAGATGCTTTGTCCTTGAGTGAGAAGGGAAACAGAAGTAGTCTATAGGTGTCACGATGAACACCATTAGACTTCACAGAATCGCATATCCTCAGGAATGTAGTGAGATGTTGATTGGGATCTTCTTGGACACTTCCTCCGAATGAACAGTTATTCTGAACAAGGGTGATGAGCTGTGGCTTTAGTTCAAAATTATTGGCATGTATGGTTGGCTTTTGGATGCTACTTCCATAGTTTCCTGGGTTTGGATTTATGTAGGATCCCAGAACTCTTCTCTCTTACCCAGCATGATGTGCTGGACCTTCTCTGCCATGGTTGTGAGCCTTTTCTTCATGATGGTTCTCCATATTCTCATCCATGTCTGGTTCAAAGTACTCTTCCTCTTCCTCAGCACCAACAACTCTCTTTCCTCTTGCTTCCCTCTTTAATCTAAGGAAGGTCCTCTCAGGTTCAGAATCAAAAGAAGTTGAAGCCCCACTTCTTCTACCTGTCATACAACCAACAAGGCCAAAGCAAAAGGGAGATGGAGAGTATTCTTGTTAAAAATGTTGTTAGTGTGAGTGATGCAATATATCAAACAGTTAGTGGGTTAGTGAACTGAATTGTAATAAATAAGAGAACACCACAAACGGGTAGGGGTAACGGGAAGAAAATAAATGAAACTGAAGGTGAATCAATTAAATAGAAATTAAATCAAACAAAAGAAAAATGCTCAATCTAGTTATCCACCAATTTAATCATTGTTGATACAAAATCACTCCCCGGCAATGGCGCCATAAACTTGATGCATGGAAACTTGTCTCTCAATGGATTTCCTTTCGGCAAGTATACCGAATTGTCGTCAAGTAAAAACTCACAATAGAGTGAGGTCGAATCCCACAGGGATTGATTGGTCAAGCAACTTTAGTTGGAGGAATGTTCTAGTTGAGCTAAGCAGAATTTGATTGGAGAGTTACAAGAATTTAATTGGCGGGAAAGTAAATGGCAGAAAGTTTAATTACCGAAAATAAAGAACTGAATGTAAATAACAGAAAGTAAATTGCAGAATCTTAAATGGGGAATGGGGAAGATGAATATAAAAGTAGATGGCAGAAAGTAAAGAGAATGGGTAAGATCAGAAATGGGGGATTCATTGGGCTCAGGAGATGTTGTATTCTCCGGATCAAGTTCATTCTCATCTCTTCCTCAATCAATGGATTCATTGATCTCCTTGGCAATCTTAAGTGATTGGATTCCAATTCTTTGGCAACCCAATCTCTCAAATCTTGATCAATAGCCAATTCCTTGGTCTAATTGCTCATGAGAAGAGATGAAGTATGGTCACTGATTATACCACATGTATTCCCAAATTAAAGTACTGGTAGGATTATATGTCACCATATCGATCCAAACCCCAATTTGGTCCAACATGAGAAAGCATTTCTAGCATGATCTCTTCATTCCTCTTCCAAGGTTCGAAGAGATCCAAGTATGAATAGCTTCTTTTCCAAGATAACTACCCAATAGGATGAAGATTGAAAGCTTTCTTGTAAAATCAAGAGAAAAGAAAGAAGAAGAATAATGAAAACTATTATTGATCCATCAAATTACAACAGACCTCTGGTTCACGAAATTGTGGTGTCCAGGCTCGAACAATCCCTGGCAACGTGAGCAACTTGGTACGCGTAATCGTGATTACACTTTAATGATGTAAAATTCATGGCTCTTTCTTTCCCTGGCAGTGGTGCCAAGAACATGGTGCCAATACCATGGTTCACAACTTCGATACAACTAACCAGCAAGTGCACTGGGTCGTCCAAGTAATACCTTACGTGAGTAAGGGTCGAATCCCACGGAGATTGTTGGTATGAAGCAAGCTATGGTCACCTTGTAAATCTCAGTCAGGCAGATATAAAGTGATAATGGTGTTTTCGAATATTATATAATAAAATAGGGATAGAGATACTTATGTAATTCATTGGTAGAAATTTCAGATAAGCGAATGGAGATGCTTTTCGTTCCTCTGAACCTCTGCTTTCCTGGTATCTTTATCCAATCAGTCTTACTCCTTTCCATGGCTGGCTTTATGTGATACATCACCACTGTTAATGGCTACTTTCGGTCATCTCTCGGGAAAATGATCCAATGCCCTGCACGGCACGGCTATTCATCTGTCACGGCACGGCACGGCTAATCGTCTGGAGGCATCACCCTTGCCAATGGCTTAATCTTATCCTCTCAGTGAATAAAATGCTCACGCACCCTGTCACGGCACGGCTATTCATCTGTTGGTTCTCGATCATGCTGGAATAGGATTTACTATCCTTTTGCGTCTGTCACTAATGCCCTGCAATCGCGAGTTAGGAGCTCGTCACAGTCATTCAATCATTGAATCCTACTCGGAATACCACAGACAAGGTTTAGACTTTCCGGATTCTCTTGAATGCCGCCATCATTCTAGCTTATGCCACGAAGATTCTGGTTAGGAGATCTAAGAGATACTCATTCTAGCTTATTTCATGTAGAACGGAAGTGTTTGTCAGACACGTGTTCATAGGGGAGAATGGTGATGAACATCACACATAATCATCACCTTCATCACGTTCTTGGGTGCGAATGGATATCTTAGAAGCGAAATAAGATGAATTGAATAGAAAACAGTAGTACTTTGCATTAATATTTGAGGAACAGCAGAGCTCCACACCTTAATCTATGGAGTGTAGAAACTCTACCGTTAAAAATACAAAAGTGAAGGTCCAGGCATGGCCGAGATGGCCAGCCCCCAAAACGTGATCACAGGATCAAAATACAATCCAGGATCCAGGATGCCAAATACAATAGTAAAAGGTCCTATTTATAATAAACTAGCTACTAGGGTTTACATGAGTAAGTAATTGATGCATAAATCCACTTTCGGGGCCCACTTGGTGTGTGCTTGGGCTGGGCTTTGATTGTTACACGTGTAGAGGTCCTCCTTGGAGTTGAACGCCAGCTTTTGTGCCAGTTTGGGCGTTCAACTCTGGTTTTGGCTCCTTTTCTGGCACTGGACGCCAGATTTGGGTAGAAAGCTGGCGTTGAACGCCATTTTACGTCGTCTATTCTTGGCCAAAGTATAGACTATTATATATTTCTGGAAAGCCCTGGATGTCTACTTTCCAACGCAATTGGAAGCGCGCCATTTCGAGTTCTGTAGCTCCAGAAAATCCACTTTGAGTGCAGGGAGGTCAGAATCCGACAGCATCAGCAGTCCTTCTTCAACCTCTGAATCTGATTTTTGCTCAAGTCCCTCAATTTCAGCCAGAAAATACCTGAAATCATAGAAAAACACACAACTCATAGTAAAGTCTAGAAATATGAATTTAACATAAAAACTAATGAAAACATCCCTAAAAGTAACTAGATCCTACTAAAAACATACTAAAAACAATGCCAAAAAGCGTATAAATTATCCGCTCATCACAACACCAAACTTAAATTGTTGCTTGTCCCCAAGCAACTGAAAATTAAATAGGATAAAAAGAAGAGAATATACTATAAATTCCAAACTATCAATGAAACATAGCTTCAATCATATGAGCGGGACTTATAGCTTTTTGCCTCTTGAATAGTTTTGGCATCTCACTCTATCCATTGAGGTTCAGAATGATTTGCATCTATAGGAACTCAGAGTTCAGATAGTGTTATTGATTCTCCTAGTTCAGTATGATGATTCTTGAACACAGCTATTTTATGAGTCTTGGCCGTGGCCCTAAGCACTTTGTTTTCCAGTATTACCACCGGATACATAAATGCCACAGACACATAACTGGGTGAACCTTTTCAGATTGTGACTCAGCTTTGCTAAAGTCCCCAATTAGAGGTGTCCAGGGTTCTTAAGCACACTCTTTTTTTTTGCTTTGGACCTTGACTTTAACCGCTCAGTCTCAAGTTTTCACTTGACACCTACACGCCACAAGCACATGGTTAGGGACAGCTTGGTTTAGCCGCTTAGGCCAGGATTTTATTCCTTTAGGCCCTCCTATCCACTGATGCTCAAAGCCTTGGGATCCATTTTATTTGCCCTTGCCTTTTGGTTTTAAGGGTTTTTGGCTTTTTGCTCTTGCCTCTTGGTTTTAAGAGCTTTTGGCTTTTTCTGCTTGCTTTTTTTTTTCTTTCTATTTTTTTTTCACCTGTTTTTTTCTTTTTTTTTTTTTGCAAGCTTTGTTCTTTGCTGCTTTTTCTTGCTTCAAGAATCATTTTTATGATTTTTCAGATTATCAAATAACATGTCTCCTAGTCATCATTCTTTCAAGAGCCAACATATTTAACATTCTTAAACAACAACTTCAAAAGACATATGCACTGTTCAAGTATACATTCAGAAAACAAGAAGCATTGTCACCACATCAATATAATTAAGCTAAGTTCAAGGATAAATTCGAAACTCATGTACTCCTTGTTCTTTTGAATTAAAACATTTTTCATTTAAGAGAGGTGATGGATTCATAGGACATTCATAACTTTAAGACAAATTTACTAACTACTAATGATCATGTAATGAAGACACAAACATAGATAAGCACATAACATAGAAAACGAAAAATAGAAGAAATAAGAACAAGGAATGAATCCACCTTAGTGATGGTGGCGTTTCCTTCTTGAGGAACCAATGATGTCCTTGAGCTCTTTTATGTCTCTTCCTTGTCTTTGTTGCTCCTCCCTCATTGCTTTTTGATCTTCTCTTATTTCATGGAGCATGATGGAGTGCTCTTGATGTTCCACCCTTAGTTGTCCCATATTGGAACTCAATTCTCCTAGGGAGGTGTTGATCTGCTCCCAATAATTTTGTGGAGGAAAGTGCATTAGAGGCATCTCAGGGATCTCATGGAAATGAGCTTCTTGCGCCTCTTGAGCTCCATTACTGGGCTCTCTTGCTTGCTCCATCTTATTCTTAGTGATGGGCTTGTCCTCTTTAATGAGGATATCTCCCTCTATGTCAATCCCAGCTGAATTGCATAGGTGGCAAATGAGGTGGGGAAAGGCTAACCTTGCCATAGTGGAAGACTTGTCAGCCACCTTGTAGAGTTCTTGAGGTATAATCTCATGAACTTTCACCTCTTCTCCAATCATGATGCTATGGATCATGATGGCCCGGTCTATAGTAACTTCAGACCGGTTGCTAGTGGGAATGATTGAGCATTGAATGAACTCCAACCATCCTCTAGCTACAGGCTTGAGGTCCAATCTTCTTAGTTGAACCGGCTTGCCTTTGGAGTCAACCTTCCATTGAGCTCCTTCTACACATATGTCCATAAGGACTTGGTCCAACCTTTGATTAAAGTTGACCCTTCTAGTGTAGGGGCGTTCATCTCCGTGCATCATGGGCAAGTTAAACGCCAACCTCACATTCTCTGGACTAAAATCTAAGTATTTCCCCCGAACCATTGTAACATAGTTCTTTGGATCCGGGTTCTTACTTTGATCATGGTTCTTGGTGATCCATGCATTGGCATAGAACTCTTGAACCATTAGGATGCCGACTTGTTGGATGGGATTTGTTAGAACTTCCCAACCTCTTCTTTGAATTTCATGTCGGATCTCTGGATACTCATTTCTTTTGAGTTTGAAAGGGACCTCGGGGATCACCTTCTTCTTGGCCACAACATCATAGAAGTGGTCTTGATGGGCTTTGGAGATGAACCTTTCCATCTCCCATGACTCGGATGTGGAAGCTTTTGTCTTCCCTTTCCCCTTTCTAGAGGATTCTCCGGTCTTAGGTGCCATCAATGGTAATGGAAAAACAAAAAGCTTATGCTTTTACCACACCAAACTTAGAATATTGCTCGCCCTCGAGCAATAAACAAAAGAATAGAAAAAGAAGAAGAAGAAGAAATATGGAGAGGGAGAGGGAGATGTGGTTTCGGCCAAGAGGGGTGTTGAAGGGTGTGTTGTGTGAATTTGATGAAGAATGGAGGGCTTTATATAGGGAAGGGAGGGGGGGAAGGTTTCGGCCATATGGGTGGGTATGGGTGGGAAATTGGTTTTGAATTTTTGAAGGTAGGTGGAGTTTATGAGGTAGGTTTATGGGGAAGAGTGGGTGGATGTGAGTGGTGAAGAGGTGATGGGGAAGAGAGATTGAGGTGATTGGTGAAGGGTTTTTTGGGGAAGAGTGTTTATGGGGTTGTGTGAAAGAGAGTGGTGAGAAGAAGTGAGTGGAGGTAGGTGGGGATCCTGTGGGGTCCACAGATCCTGAGTGGATCCTGTGGGGTCCATAGATCCTGAGGTGTTCAAGGATTTACATCCCTGCACCCATTAGGCATGTAAAAATGCCTTTGTACACAACTCTGGGCGTTCAGCGCCAGGTTGGTGGCCATTTTGGGCGTTCAGCGCCCATTTGTGTGCCATTTCTGGCGTTGAACGCCAGAACCATGCCTGTTCTGGCGTTCAGCACCCAGAAGCTGCCCATTTTGGGCGTTCAGCGCCAGCACCATGCTCTGTTCTAGCGCTGAACGCCAGACAGATGCTCCTCCAAGGTGTGATTTTTCTTCTGCTGTTTTTGATTCTGTTTTCAATTTTTATATTTAATTTGTGACTCCACATGATCATGAACCTACAAAGACATATAACTAAGAAAAATATAGTTAGATAAATAAAAATTGGGTTGCCTCCCAACAAGCACTTCTTTAATGTCAATAGCTTGACAGTGGGCTTTCATGGAGCCTCACAGATGTGCAGAGCTTTGTTGAGACTCTCCAACACCAAACTTAGAGTTTGGATATGGGAGTTCAACACCAAACTTAGAGTTTGGTTGTGGCCTCCCAACACAAAACTTAGAGTTTGACTGTGGGGGCTCTGGTTGACTCTGCTTTGAGAGAAGCTTTTTCTGCTTCCTCTCCATGGTTGCAGAGGGAGATCCTTGAGTTTTGAACACAAGGGAGTTCTCATTCCATTGAAGGACTATTTCACCTCTGTCAACATCAATCACAGCTCTTGCTGTGGCCAGGAAAGGTCTTCCTAGGATGATGGATTCATCCTCTTCCTTTCCAGTATCCAGGACTATGAAATCAGCAGGGATGTAAAGGCCTTCAACCTTTACTAACACGTCCTCTACTTGTCCATAAGCCTGTTTTCTTGAACTGTCTGCCATCTCTAATGAGATTTTAGCAGCTTGCACCCCATAGATTCCCAATTTCTCTATTACAGAGAGGGGCATGAGGTTTATTCCTGAACCAAGGTCACACAGAGCCTTAAAGATCATGGTGCCTATGGTACAGGGTATTATGAACTTTCCAGGATCCTGTCTCTTCTGAGGCAATGTCAGTTGATCCAGATCACTTAGTTCATTGATGAACAAGGGAGGTTCAACTTCCCAAGCATCAATGCCAAATAATTTGGCATTCAGCTTCATGATTGCACCAAGAAACTTGGCAGTTTGCTCTTCAGTAACATCCCCATTTTCTTCAGAAGAGGAGTACTCATCGGAGCTCATGAAGGGCATAAGGAGATTCAATGGAATCTCTATGGTCTCTAGATGAGTCTCAGATTCCTTTGGTTCCTCAGAAGGAAGCTCCTTATTGGTCACTGGACGTCCCAGGAGGTCTTCCTCCTTGGGATTCACGTCCTCCTCTCCCTCATTGGGTTCGGCCATTTTGCTTATGTCAATGGCCTTGCACTCTCCTTTTGGATTCTCTTCTGTATTGCTTGGGAGAGTACTGGGAGGGATTTCAGTGATCCTTTTACTCAGCTGGCCCACTTGTGCTTCCAAATTTCTAATGGAAGACCTTGTTTCATTCATGAAACTTACAGTGGCCTTAGATAGATCAGAGACTAAGTTTGTTAAATTAGAAGTATTTTGTTCAGAGTTCTCTGTCTGTTGCTGAGTGGATGATGGAAAAGGTTTATTATTGTTAAACCTGTTTCTTCCACCATTATTAAAGCCTTGTTGAGGCTTTTGATCCTTCCATGAGAAATTTGGATGATTTCTCCATGATGAGTTATAGGTGTTTCCATAAGGTTCACCTAAGTAATTCACCTTTGCTATTGCAGGGTTCTCAGGATCATAAGCTTCTTCTTCATAAGAAGCCTCTTGAGTACTGTTGGATGCAGCTTGCATTCCATGCAAACTCTGAGAGATCATATTGACTTGCTGAGTCAATATTTTATTCTGAGCCAATATGGCATTCAGAGTATCAACTTCAAGAACTCCCTTCTTCATAGGCGTCCCATTACTTACAGGATTCCTTTCAGAAGTGTACATGAACTAGTTATTAGCAATCATGTCAATGAGTTCTTGAGCTTCTGCAGGCGTTTTCTTTAGGTGAATGGATCCACCTGCAGAAGTGTCCAGTGACATCTTTGATAGCTCAGACAGACCATCATAGAATATATCCAGGATGGTCCATTCTGAAAGCATGTCAGAAGGACACTTTTTGGTCAACTGTTTGTATCTTTCCCAAGCTTCATAGAGGGATTCACCTTCTTTTTGTCTGAAGGTTTGAACATCAGCTCTAAGCTTGCTCATCTTTTGAGGAGGAAAGTACTTGGCTAAGAAAGCCGTGACCAGCTTATCCCAAGAGTTCAGGCTGTCTTTGGGTTGAGAATCCAACCATAATCTAGCTCTGTCTTTTACAGCAAAAGGGAAAAGCATGAGCCTGTAGACTTCAGGATCTACTCCATTAGTCTTAACAGTATCACATATCTGCAAGAATTCAGTTAAGAACTGAAAAGGATCTTCAAATGGAAGTCCATGAAACTTGCAGTTCTGCTGCATCAGAGAAACTAATTGAGGTTTCAGCTCAAAGTTGTTTACTCCAATGGCAGGAATGGAGATGTTTCTTCCATGTAAATTGGAATTAGGTGCAGTAAAGTCACCAAGCATCTTCCTTACATTATTATTATTTTCGGCTGCCATCTCCTTTTCCTGTTCGAAAATTTCTGAAAGGTTATTTCTGGATTGTTGTAATTTAGCTTCTCTTAATTTTCTCTTCAGAGTCCTTTCAGGTTCTGGATCTGCTTCCATGAGAATGTTCTTATCCTTGCTCCTGCTCGTATGACAAAGAAGAGGGCACAGAAAAATAATAATAATAATAGAGATCCTTGATACCACAATATAGGGATCTCTATGTGAGTAGAAGAAGAGGGGGAGACAAAGAATGTAATGTAATGGAAGAAACACAACTGTGAGGATGGCAGAGATGTGAGATGAGATGTTAGGATATGAATGAATAAATAGAATAAGATGGGGGAGAAGGGATTTTCGAAAATAATGTTTGAAAAAGAGTTAGTGATTTTTGAGAATAGTTTTTGAAAAATGTTAGTAATTTTCGAAAATTAAGATTTAAAATTTAAAAATTAATAAATTAAAAAGAAATTTTGAAAAAGGGAGAAGATATTTTCGAAAATGAGAGAGAGAGAGTTAGTTAGGTGGTTTTGAAAAAGTTAAGAAACAAACAAAAAGTTAGTTAGTTAGTTGAAACAAATTTTGAAAAGATAAGAAGTTAGGAGGTTAGAAAAGATATTTTGAAATCAAATTTTTGGAAAAGATAAGATGAGAAGATATTTTTGAAAAGATATGATTGAAATTAGTTTTTGAAAAAGATTTAATTTTTAAAATCACAATTAATGACTTGATTCACAAGAAATCACAAGATGTGATTCTAAACTCAAAGTTTGAATCTTTCTTAACAAGCAAGTAACAAACTTTAAATTTTTGAATCAAAACATTAATTGTTATTGTTATTTTCAAAAATTTGATAAAAAATAAGAAAAAGATTTTTGAAAAATATTTTTGGAATTTTCGAAAATAACTAAGAATTTTGAAAAAGATTTGATTTTTGAAAAAGATAAGATTTTCAAATTGAAAATTTGATTTGACTCATAAGAAACCACTTTGATTTTTTTTTTAAATTTTTGAAAAAGTCAACTCAATTTTCGAATTTGATGAGAGAAAAAGGGAAAGATATTATTATTTTTTTTTATTTTTGAAATTTTTATGAAAAACATGAAAATTATGCAATGCATGAGATTTTTAGATCAAAACAATGAATGCATGCAAGAATGCTATGAATGTCAAGATGAACACCAAGAATACTTTGAATGTCAAGATGAACATCATAGACACAATTTTGAAAAATTTTTAATTCAAAGAAAATATGCAAGACACCAAACTTAGAATTCTTTAATGCTTAGACACTAAGAATTCAAGAATGCATATGATAAACATGAAAAAACACAAAACAAAAAATCATCAAGATCAAACAAGAAGCCTTACCAAGAACAACTTGAAGATCATGAAGAACACTATGAATGCATGAAATTTTCAAAAAATGCAAGATGCACATGCAAATGACACCAAACTTATGATATGACTCAAGACTCAAACAAGAAACAGAAAAATATTTTTGATTTTTATGATTTTCTAATTTTTTTTTGGATTTTTTTGAAATTTATATGAAAAAGAAAAAATAAGGATTCCAAAATTTTTAACATGAATTCCAGGAATCTTGCATTCTTAGTCTAAAGCTTCAGTCCAGGAATTAGACATGGCTCACCAGCCAGCCAAGCTTTCAATGAAAGCTCCGGTCCAAAACACTAGACATGGCCAATGGCCAGCCAAGCTTTAGCATGTAATTTAGACATGACATGCCTGACATACCCTACAGTCGTATAAGAGCTGATGGTTGGAAGCCTCAGTCCAAACGAATTTAGACATGGCTTTACAGCCAGCCAGGCTTCACATGCTTCATGAAACACTAGAATTCATTCTTTAAAAAATTTGAATAAAATTTTTGAAAACATTTTTATATTATTTTTTTCGAAAACAGATGAGAAAATTTTGAAAAATTTTTGAAAAATTTTTGGAAAGAAAATAAAAAGAAAATTACCTAATCTGAGCAACAGGATGAACCGTCAGTTGTCCAAACTCAAACAATCCCCAGCAACGGCGCCAAAAACTTGGTGCACGAAATTGTGGTGTCCAGGCTCGAACAATCCCTGGCAACGTGAGCAACTTGGTACGCGTAATCGTGATTACACTTTAATGATGTAAAATTCATGGCTCTTTCTTTCCCTGGCAGTGGCGCCAAGAACATGGTGCCAATACCATGGTTCACAACTTCGATACAACTAACCAGCAAGTGCACTGGGTCATCCAAGTAATACCTTACGTGAGTAAGGGTCGAATCCCACGGAGATTGTTGGTATGAAGCAAGCTATGGTCACCTTGTAAATCTCAGTCAGGCAGATATAAAGTGATAATGGTGTTTTCGAATATTATATAATAAAATAGGGATAGAGATACTTATGTAATTCATTGGTAGGAATTTCAGATAAGCGAATGGAGATGCTTTTCGTTCCTCTGAACCTCTGCTTTCCTGCTATCTTCATCCAATCAGTCTTACTCCTTTCCATGGCTGGCTTTATGTGATACATCACCACTGTCAATGGCTACTTTCGGTCATCTCTCGGGAAAATGATCCAATGCCCTGTCACGGCACGGCTAATCGTCTGGAGGCATCACCCTTGCCAATGGCTTCATCTTATCCTCTCAGTGAATAATATGCTCACACACCCTGTCACGGCACGGCTATTCATCTGTCGGTTCTCGATCATGCTGGAATAGGATTTACTATCCTTTTGCGTATGTCACTAACGCCCTGCAATCGCGAGTTAGGAGCTCGTCACAGTCATTCAATCATTGAATCCTACTCGGAATACCACAGACAAGGTTTAGACTTTCCGGATTCTCTTGAATGCCGCCATCATTCTAGCTTACGCCACGAAGATTCTGGTTAGGAGATCTAAGAGATACTCATTCTAGCTTATTTCATGTAGAACGGAAGTGTTTGTCAGGCACGTGTTCATAGGGGAGAATGGTGATGAACGTCACACATAATCATCACCTTCATCACGTTCTTGGATGCGAATGGATATCTTAGAAGCGAAATAAGATGAATTGAATAGAAAACAGTAGTACTTTGCATTAATCTTTGAGGAACAGCAGAGCTCCACACCTTAATCTATGGAGTGTAGAAACTCTACCGTTAAAAATACATAAGTGAAGGTCCAGGCATGGCCGAGATGGCCAGCCCCCAAAACGTGATCACAGGATCAAAATACAATCCAGGATGCCAAATACAATAGTAAAAGGTCCTATTTATAATAAACTAGCTACTAGGGTTTACATGAGTAAGTAATTGATGCATAAATCCACTTCCGGGGCCCACATGGTGTGTGCTTGGGCTGGGCTTTGATTGTTACACGTGTAGAGGTCCTCCTTGGAGTTGAACGCCAACTTTTGTGCCAGTTTGGGCGTTCAACTCTGGTTTTGGCTCCTTTTCTGGCGCTGGACGCCAGATTTGGGTAGAAAGCTGGCGTTGAACGCCAGTTTACGTCGTCTATTCTTGGCCAAAGTATGGACTATTATATATTGCTGGAAAGCCCTGGATGTCTACTTTCCAACGCAATTGGAAGCGCGCCATTTCAACTTCTGTAGCTCCAGAAAATCCACTTTGAGTGTAGGGAGGTCAGAATCCGACAGCATCAGTAGTCCTTCTTCAACCTCTTAATCTGATTTTTGCTCAAGTCCCTCAATTTCAGCCAGAAAATACCTGAAATCATAGAAAAACACACAACTCATAGTAAAGTCCAGAAATGTGAATTTAACATAAAAACTAATGAAAACATCCCTAAAAGTAACTAGATCCTACTAGAAACATACTAAAAACAATGCCAAAAAGCGTATAAATTATCCGCTCATCAACCTCCCTAACCCAATGAAAGGGATTTAGTTGTTCATAGCTCTGGGAATGGAAAGCGTAAGTGTAAAGTACATTATGAAAACTAAAACTAGAAGTTGCAAAGAAAGTAAAGTATATAGAGTGTAGTTCTCCAAAATTCCAAAAAGCTCCCTCTACTAGTTTAAAACTACTCCTATATATACTACTCTTCTGATCTTCTAGTTGGCTCTTCAAATCTTGGATATGGGCCTTTGGATCTTAAGTTGAAGCAGTTGCAGTCTTCAGTGGGCTCAGCTTTGCTTGCAGAGAAAATGTGAGTTAGGCATGGACGTTAGTTAGGACGTTAGTGGTGTTAACGTTAAGTGAAAATGTGGATTTGAGAACGTTAGTGATGATCACCTTTTTCACTAACGTTCCTAACCCAAGATGGTCCACGTTAACTTCAACGTTAGTGGCACTAACGTGACCACTAACGTTGCCTCTTGGTCCTTCGCAAACGTTATTGGCATTCACCTTTTCCAATAACATTTGCTTGTTGCGTTTCCTTCCTACATTAAAGTCCACGTTAGTGTAGCTAACGTGACCCCTAACGTGGGCATGCCTCAGCTTCGAGAGCGTTAGTGACACTTACCTTTGTCACTAACGCTCCAAACGCCCCTTCTCACGTTAGTGCCTCACGTTAATTGTATTAACGTGGCCACTAACATGGTGGTGATTGCCATCTCCAACGTTAGTGACAAAGGTGAGTGTCACTAACGTTGGCTCATCATTTCTTTCCTCCACGTTAATATAGTTAACGTGGCAACTAACGTGGCTAATAGTGGCTTGGTCCAACGTTAGTGACAAAGGTGAGTGTCACTAACGTTGGCACTTCTTTGTTCTTTCCACGTTAGAGTTCACGTTAATGTAATTAACGTGACTCTTAACGTGGCTAAGTGTGCCTCTTTTTCCAACGTTAGTGGTATTCACTTTTACCACTAACGTTGGAGCTTTACTTCTCTTCCACGTTAGCTTCCACGTTAATGTAGTTAACGTGGCAAATAACGTGGGCTATGATGGCTCACGAAGGCGTTATTGGCGATCACCTTTCTCATTAATGTTGCAAGCTAGCTCCCATTCCACGTTAATGGTCACGTTAGTTAGACTAACGTGGCTATTAACGTGGCATCTTCCTTGCTTCTTTTATCCTAAAATCAGGCAAGTAAAGTGCATCAAAGCTAGGTTCTAACTCATGAGATCATGCATCATCCACTTTATCATTCAATTCATGCATAATTCTCATAAAATCATATAAATTTCACAATATTTGCTTGAATCAAGATGTAAGTGATTATCCACCCAAAACTTGCTTATTAACTAAGAAAATGCATGAAACTACCCTGAAACAGTAAAGAAAAGGTCAGTGAAACTGGCCAAAATGCCCTGGCATCAATAAGCTTCTACACGTCATTTATTATGCTAGTCGTGTTTTGAATGATGCACAGAAGAATTACACAACCAAAGAAAAGGAGTTGCTTGCAGTGGTTTATGCCATTGACAAGTTCAGATCTTATTTAGTAGGATCAAAAGTCATTGTCTACAATGACCATGCTGCTCTAAAATATCTTCTCACAAAGCAGGATTCAAAACCCAGACTCATAAGATGGATGTTGCTTCTGCAAGAGTTTGATATAGAGATAAGAGACAGAAAAGGGACAGAGAACCAAGTAGCAGATCACCTGTCCTGGATAGAACCAGTAGCATGAGCATCCCTCCCTCCTACTGAGATCTCTGGAACTTTTCCGGATGCGCAACTCTTTGCCATTCAGGAAGTACCATGGTTTGTAGACATTGCAAACTATAAAGCTGTGAGATTCATACCCTAAGAGTACAGTAAATAGCAAACGAAAAAATTAATTTCTGATGCAAAGTACTACTTGTGGGATGAACCATATCTCTTTAAGAGGTGTGTAGACGGAATAATCCGTAGATGTGTGCCTAGAGAAGAGGCATAGAAGATCCTATGGCATTGCCATGGATCACAGTATGGAGGACATTTTGGAGGTGAGCGAACAGCCACCAAGGTTCTCCAATGTGGCTTCTACTGGCCTACCCTTTATAGAGACTTCCGATAACTGTGACAGTTGCCAGAGAGCTAGTAATCTGCCTCATGGTTACGCCATGCCTCAGCAAGGGATCTTAGAGATTGAGTTTTTTGATGTATGGGGTATTGACTTCATGGGGCCTTTCCCACCATCATACTCAAACACTTACATTCTGGTGGCAGTAGACTATGTATCTAAATGGGTAGAGGCAATTGCCACACCCACTAATGATACTAAGACAGTGCTGAAGTTCCTCCAGAAGCATATCTTCAGCAGATTTGGTATCCCTAGAATACTAATCAGTGATGGAGGGACTCATTTCTGCAATAAACAGCTTGACTCTGCTCTGATCCGATATGGAATTAACCACAAAGTGGCAACTCCCTATCATCTACAGACAAATGGGCAGGATGAAGTCTCAAATAGAGAACTAAAACAAATCCTGGAATTGACTGTAAGTACTCGTAGAAAGGATTGGACAAGGAGTCTGGATGATGCTCTATAGGCATACAGAACTGCATTCAAAACTCCTATAGGGACCTCTCCATACCAGCTTGTGTATGGAAAAGCCTGTCACCTGCCAGTGGAACTGGAACATAAGGCCTACTGGGCAACCAGATCCCTAAACCTTGATGCCAAGTTAGCTGGAGAGAAAAGATTGCTCCAGTTGAATGAGCTAGAGGAATTCAGACTCAATGCTTTCGAAAATGCAAAAATTTACAAAGAGAAAGCAAAAAGGTGGCATGACAAGAAACTGTCATCCAGAGTCTTTGAGCCAGGACAGAAGGTTCTGCTATAGGCTCAGGTTGTTCCCTGGGAAATTAAAATCCCAGTGGAGGGGACCATATGTGATCACAAGTGTGTCTCCATATGGATATGTAGAGCTTCAGGATGCTGACTCTGACAAAAAGTTCATTGTTAATATGACTCTAACAATCATATCTTTTTCAAAATTTTCGAAACCCACCCCTCCACCTTTAAGTACACGTTCGGCTATCCCCATACCTCCACCATTCGAATTTGAATCTCCTCCTATTCCTCTCCTTTTCTTTCTTTTGCTTGAGGACAAGCAAACCTCTAAGTTTGGTGTGTTTTTCCGTGATCACCGAGCTAAGACTCATTAAGATCATGGCTCCTAAGGGAAAACAAACCACTTCAAGAGGCAAGAAAAAGAATACTCCAAAGCCACTTTAGAATCAAGAGAGGTTCTTAACCAAAGAACATGCAGACCATTATCACAAAATAATGGGTTTGAGGTCAGCGATCCTGGAAGTTAAGTTCGATCTGAAAGAAGACGAATATCTGGAGATCCAAGAACAAATTCGAAACAGAGGTTGGGGAATTCTAGCCAATCCTGAAACAAAGGTTAGAAGAAACATGGTTCATGAATTTTACTCAAATCTGTGGCTGACAGATAAGTAGAGAATGACTGGAACTGCCTTCCATACCTTTTGAACTATGGTCAGAGGGAGGATTATTTACTTCCACCTTGACAAAATAAGAGAGGTCTTCAAGCTGCCTCAACTGCAAGATGATCCAGAATCCTTTAATAAGAGAATGGTGAGAATGGATAAACAGTTGGACCAAGTTCTAGAGGACATATGCCTCCCTGGAGCCAAGTGGATAACCAACTCAAGAGAGGAGATCTCAAACCAGTCGCTAGGGGCTGGCTGGACTTCATTGGGCATTCTATACTGCCCACTAGCAACTGCTCTGAGGTCACTGTCAAAAGAGCAGTGATGATTCATTGCAGTATGCTGGAAAATGAAGTGGAGATTCATCATTTAATTTCTTGTGAAATTTACACAATTGCGAATAAGAACTCCACTGAAGCCAAATTGGCTTACCCAAGCTTAATCTATCTGCTATGTAAAGATGCTAGGGTGAAGATGGGAGTAGATGAGTTCATCCTAGTCAAGCACCCAATCCCCAAGAAGTCAATAGAAGGACAACAAATGCAAGATAACTCCATCAAAAGGAGGGTGCAGGAGTTCCTCCCAGAAATCCCTCAGATTGACTATTGGACCCGCCTAGAAGCATCTGTCACCAAGTTGCAAGAAGCTATGGATCAACTTAAAGAGGAACAACAAAATCAAAACAGCATGCTTTGCAAGCTGCTTAAGGAACATGAGAAGCAAGGGCGTGAGCTACAGGAGCTGAAGCGCCAGAAGCTCTCCCTTGAAGAGCCAAGCGTCCCACAACTTGAAGGAGTACTTACCTCTCCCAATGCAGGTTGTTGAGTCCTAACTCTGTGATAACTTTTGTTATTAGAGATCTATTTTAAGAGTCATTTATTTTTATGTTTTTAATTTTCTGTCTTCTATTATTATTGGTCTGCTTTTATGTTTATTTTAAGTCTTATTTTTATTTCATGATTAATAAAATGTAGAGTCTATGTCTTAAAGCTATGAATGTCCTATGAATCCATCACCTTTCTTAAATGAAAAATGTTTTTAATTACAAAAGAACAAGAAGTACATGGTTTCAAATTATATCTTGAAAATAGTTTAATTATTTTGATGTGATGGCAACACTTTTTGTTTTTTGAATGAATGCTTGAACAGTGCATATTTTTGAATTTGTTGTTCATGAATGTTAAAATTGTTGGCTCTTGAAAGAATGATGGAAAAGGAGAAATGTTATTGATAATCTGAAAATTCATAAAATTGATTCTTGAAGCAAGAAAAAGAAGTGAAAAGCTTGTGAAAAAAAAAAAAGAGAAAACGCAAGCAGAAAAAGCCAATAGCCCTTTAAACCAAAAGGAAAGGGTAAAATAAAAAGGATCCAAGGCTTTGAGCATCAGTGGATAGGAGGGCCCACAGGAATAAAATCCTGGCCTAAGCGGCTAAACCAAGCTGTCCCTAACCATGTGCTTGTGGCGTGAAGGTGTCAAGTGAAGAGCTTGAGACTGAGCGGTTAAAGTCATGGTCCAAAGCAAAAAGAGTGTGCTTAAGAGCTCTGGACACCTCTAATTGGGGACTCTAGCAAAGCTGAGTCACAATCTGAAAAGGTTCACCAAGTTATGTGTCTGTGGCATATATGTATCCGGTGGTAATACTGGAAAACAAAATGCTTAGGGTCACGGCCAAGATTCATAAAGTAGCTCCGTTCAAGGATCAACATACTAAAATAGGAGAATCAATAATACTATATGAATTCTAAGTTCCTATAGATGCCAATCATTCTGAACTTCAAAGGATAAAGTGAGATACCAAAAATGTTCAGAAGCAAAAAGCTACAAGTCCCGCTCATCTAATTGAAGCTAATCTTCATTGATAAGTTTGGAATTCATTGTATATTCTCTTCTTTTTATCCTATTTTATTTTCAGTTGCTTGGGGACAAGCAACAATTTAAGTTTGATGTTGTGATGAACAGATAATTTATACGCTTTTTGGCATTGATTTTAGGCAGTTTTTAGTATGTTTTAGTTACTTTTTATTATATTTTTATTAGTTTTTAAATAAAAATCACATTTCTGGACTTTTTTTTTTGTGACTACATTTCTGGACTTTACTATGATTTTGTGTATTTTTCTATGATTTTAGGTATTTTCTGGCTGAAATTGAGGGACCTAAGCAAAAATCTGATTCAGAGGCTGAAAAAGGACTGCAGATGCTGTTGGATTCTGACCTCCCTGCACTCGAAGTGGATTTTATGGAGCTACAAAAGCCCAATTGGCATGCTCTCAACTGCGTTGGAAAGTAGACATCTTGGGCTTTCGAGCAATATATAATAGTTCATACTTGGCCCGAGTTTTGATAACGCAAACTAGCGTTTAAACGCCAACTTTCTACCCTTTTCTGGCGTTAAACGCCAGAACTGGCATAAAAGCTGGAGATAAACGCCCAAACTGGCACCAAAGTTGGTGTTTAACTCCAAGAAAAGTCTCTACATGTGAAAGCTTCAATGCTCAGCCCAAGCACACATCAAGTGGGCCCCGGAAGTAGATTTCTGCACTATCTATCTTAGCTTACTCATTTTCTGTAAACCTAGGTTATTGATTCATTATAAAAACCACTTTTAGTGATTCATTTTGTACCTCACAACATTTTACATTAGAAATTCTATTTTCTATGGCATGAGTCTCTAAACTCCATGGTTGGGGGTGAGGAGCTCTGATGCCAAGGCATCTTAGGCTAGTTTCACTAGCATTTTTCTGTTAGTTTTAGTTGTTTTATGCATTTTCTTGAGCTTAAAGTAACCAAAAATGGTTAAAAGAAGAACAAAGCAATGAACCATCCAAACAGTATGATTTTAATGCAAATTCCATGAGTTTTAGTTATATTACTTGAATGCTATGAATGGAAGATTTCTCATGAAATTTTGCATGACTTTGATGCAATTGTTTGGATGATTTCAGGGAAGAAGAGGCTAAGCAAGGAAGCAACAAAATCAATAAAGGAAGCTTGAATATCACATGTGGAGTTTAAGTTCCAGTTTAAGCCTAAACTGGAGCTTAAACGCCAAAATCATGAAGGCTAAGAAATGCTGGAATTGAAGTTTAACCTCCAGTTTAACCTTAAACTGGAGGTTAAACGCCAGAATGAAAAGTCTCACCAAAGAAGCATTCCACGTTTAACCTCCAGTTTGACCTCAAACTGGAGGTTAAACGCCAGAATGAGAATGCCACTCAGGAAGGAGTTCCACGTTTAACCTCCAGTTTGACCTCAAACTGGAGGTTAAACGCCAGAATGGGAAAAGCACCAGGGAGCCATTCCACGTTTAAGCTCCAGTTTGACCTCAAACTGGAGCTTAAACGTGTTCGACCAAGTTTTCTCCTCCAGGGTTGCTCTCTCCATTTCCACGTTTAAGCTCCAGTTTGACCTCAAACTGGAGCTTAAACGTGTTCGACTCCTCCAGGGGCTACCCTTCTAAGCTTCCACGTTTAACCTCCAATTTAACCTTAAACTGGAGGTTAAACGTGTTCGACCTCCAGGATGCCTCCTTCCATTTCCACGTTTAACCTCCAGTTTAACCTTAAACTGGAGGTTAAACGTGTTCGACCTCCAGGGCTGCCTTTCCTAGCTCCACGTTTAAGCTTCAGTTTAACCTTAAACTGAAGCTTAAACGTGTTCGACTACATGACTCTCCAGGGCTGCCTTCTTCCATTTCCACGTTTAAGCTTCAGTTTAACCTTAAACTGAAGCTTAAACGTGCTTCTACAAAAGGCCTCACTGGAAATGTCTGGCGTTTAAGCTGCAGTTTAAGCTTAAACTGCAACTTAAATGCCACTCTTGGAAAAGGTTTCTGGGCCAAAAATATTGTGGTTTAAGTTAGTCTTTGAGCACAAACATTAACTTAAACTTACTCTGGTATGAAACCCAATTGAATATCATGGTTTATGGGATTGGGCCTGAAGGATTGATGAGTTTGAAATCTCAATTTATTGAGTCATGTGTCATTATTTGATTATTACTAAGTTGGCTCAATGAATGTTACAGAATTTGGATCAACAGCCTCATCAAGATTATGGATCATAAACCCAAGGCAAAAGGAAAGCATGGAGAGGCCTCAAAGCCCAAGAAACACAACAGAAGCTCAATATAGAAAGTGTATAAATAGGATAGAATTTAAGTTAGAGAGGACTTTTACCTTCACTTTTAGCTAGTTTTCATATCTTTGTAATTGAATTCAGAGCTATGACTCACTAAACCCCCTTTCATTGGGTTAGGGAGCTCTATTGTAATTCAATGAATCAATAATAGTTTATCTTCTTCTTCAATCTTTTCTCTTGAATTTTGTTAGAAAGCTTCTCGATCTAATTCCATTGGGTAGTTGTCTTGGGAAAGAAACTACCCATAATTGGAATCCTTCGGAACCTTGGGAAAGGAATGGAGGATTCATGCTAGAGAAGCTTTCTCACAGTGAATTGGATTGGGGTTTGGATGGATATTGTGACATGTAATCCTACCAAATTGTGGTTCATGAAACTGTGTGGTATAATCAGTGATCGAGCATCATCTCTTCTTATGAACATTTAAACCAAGGGATTGGGAATTTGTTCATTTTTAGAGAGAATTGGTGAGCCAAGGGATTGGGATCCAATCATATAAGATTGCCAAGCAAAATTCAATGAACGCATTGGTTGAGGAAGAGATATACATGTTTTGATTCGGAGATCTCAATATCTCCTAACACCCAATGAATTCCCCATTTCTGATTTCCATCTTCTCTTTACATCCTACAATTCAATTCATGCAATCACCCCCATTCCCTTTTAATTTCAGCAATTTAGTTTCTGCTCTTTAATTCATGCAATTTAAGATTCCGCCATTTCAATTTCTTGTCATTTACTTTTCCCGCCAATTTTACATTCCGCAATTCTATTCTCAATCTTGATTCCGCTCAACTAGAACACACTTCTAATCCGAATTGCTCACTCAACCAATCCTTGTGGGATTCGACCTCACTCTATTGTGAGTTTTTACTTGACGATAACCGGTGCACTTGCCGGAAGGAATTTTGCCGATCGTGCAATTTCCTAAATCGTAGCATAACTAGTTTATGTGCATCAAGTTTATGGCGCCGTTGCCGGGGATTGGTTTTCGATTGACAATTCTCAAATTGGAAGTTAACTAGATTGAGCATTTTTTTTGTTTTGATTAATTCAGTACAAGTTACTTGTTGAATTTTAATTTCTGCACCCTGTTACATGCTTTCTTTCTTTATGCCTTTAAATTCAAGCAACTAACTCACTGACTCACTAACTGTTTGAATTAATTCCTCAATTGCTCTAACCATACTCTTCCATTAACCAAGAGTATTTCACTTGTTTGTGCTTGTGTTGTGTTCTTGTATGACAGGTAGGAGAGGAGAGACATCAACTCCTCCATATACCGAACCAGAGAGGACCCTTCATAGACTGAGAAGGGAAGCAAGAGGGAAGAGAGTAGTGGGAGAAGAGGAATCTGAAGGAGAATCTGAGGACAATTTTGAGGAAGCTTTAGATCTCAACATGGATAGAGAAGTTCATAACCATGAGAGAGCTGATGGAAACAATGCCATTCCTGAGAGGAGGGTTCTTAGTTCATACATAAACCCAACCTCTGGGAATTGTGGTAGCAGCATCCAGAAACCACCCATTCAGGCCAACAATTTTGACTCAAACCACAGCTAATATCACTTGTGGAGAATCATTGTTCATTTGGTGGGAGTGCTAATGAAGATCCCAACCAACATCTCACAAAATTCTTGAGAATTTGTGACACTGTGAAGTCCAATGGAGTCCAGGAAGATGCCTATAAACTGCTTTTGTTCCCATTTTCACTTAGGGACAAGGCAGCTAAGTGGCTGGAATCATTCCCAAGAGGGAGTCTAACAACATGGGATGAGGTGGAAAGCAAGTTTCTGGCACGTTTCTACCCCCCACAAAAGGTCAATAGGCTTCGATCTGAGGTTCAGACTTTTAGACAACAAGATGGTGAAACTCTCTACGAGGCATGGGAGAGATTCAAGGATTTGACAAGGAAATGCCCACCAGACATGTTCCATGATTGGGTGCAATTGCATATTTTCTATGATGGACTCTCTTATGAATCAAGGAAGGCTGTAGACCATTCATCAGGAGGTTCATTGAACAGGAAAAAGACTGTGGAAGAGGCCATTGAAGTGATTGAGACAGTGCTGAGAATGAGTACTACTATGCATCAGAAAGGCACAACACTAAGGGAGTCATGGAGCTGAACCATGTTGATACAATTCTAGCCCAAAACAAGGTGTTTGCCAAGCAACTAGCAGAGCTACCAGGCAATAGAACAAATCAAGTGGCTGCAATACACACACAAGATCAAGAGGAAGTAAGCATTGAAGGAGGTGATTGGGAAGAGGCCAACTATGTGGGAAACCAACAAAGGCAATCATATGATCCACATTCCAACACTTACAACCCAGGATGGAAAAATCACCCAAACTTTGGGTGGGGAACCAACAAACCCAACCACAAAACCACAAACCTTACAACCACAACCACATAACAATTCCACATACCAAAATCCAACCAAAGATCATACCAAGCCACACAAAACACTTACTCCCAACCACCATATCATGGCCAAAATAATCAACCTACCCAACCTAATCCGAACCAACAATTTCAAGATCAATTAAACCGGATAGAAGGAATGTTGCAACCATGAGTCAAGACATAATGAATTGAAAGCTTTTAAGGAAGAAGTAAATTCTAACCTGCAAAACCAAGGAGCAGCCATCCAGAAGCTAGAAAATCAAATTTTGTATTTGCTAAGCAAACCCTGGGACAAGCGTTCTCATGCTGCCAAGGCTATTGCAAGGGAAGAATGTAAGGCCATCACCCTCAGAAGTGGAAAGAATCTAAAGGAGATCTCAAGGGAAACCAAGAGGATGAAGCAAGGAAATGTGAAAGACGAGAACAAGGACAATCTTTACACAGTCGCAACAAAAGAAAAAGAAAAAGAGGTCCTGAAGCCTATACACCTAAAGCACCATATCCTCAACGTTTGATGAAAAGTGAAAAGGATGGTCAATTCTCCAGGTTCTTGGAGATTTTCAAGAAGCTCAAATCAACATTCCGTTTGCTGAGCAATAGAGCAAATGCCACTCTATGCAAAATTCTTAAAAGAATTAATGACCAAAAGAGAAGCTGGAGAAATGAGGAAACTGTGTTGTTAACTGAAGAATGCAGTGCCATCATTCAGCACAAATTGCCTCAGAAATTGAAGGACCCAGGCAGTTTCCAAATCCCCTGCATCATAGGAGAAGTCATGGTGGAGAAGGCCTTGTGTGACTTAGGGCCAGCATCAATTTGATGTCGCTAACAATGATGAGAAGAATGAAGATTGAGGAAGCCAAACCAACAAGAATGGCCCTCCAATTGGCAGATCGAACTTTTAAATTCCCTCATGGGATAGTTGAGGATTTGTTGGTGAAAGTGGGAGATTTATATTTCCTGCTGATTTTGTGGTGTTAGATATGGAGGAAGAAGCCAAAGCTTCAATAATTCTGGGAAGACCCTTCCTAGCTACTGCTGGAGCCATCATAGATGTACAAAAGGGTGAACTCACTCTTAGACTACATGATGAGAAATTGGTGTTTAATGTATTCAAGGCAATGAGCTATCCATCAGAATCACTAAGGGAATGCATGAGGGTTGATGTAGTGGACATTGCAGTACAAGAAACTTTTGAGGAAATAATAAAGGAAGTGGCAGAGGAGGAGTTCACCAAGGATATTGAAGTTAGTGATATCAAGGGTGCTGACACAACCATGCTAAGCATGCCAGAGAGAGTGAAAGAAGAAAAGGAAGCACCAAAACCTGAGCTCAAAGCATTGCCCCCGAATCTCAAGTATGCATACTTGGGTAGTGATGAGAGTCACCCTGTTATCATTAGCTCTGCCCTGAGCCAAGAACAGGAAGAAGAATTGATCAAGGTGCTGCAAACTCATCAAGATGCCA